>NC_041389.1:191555027-191567704 GCF_002162155.2 Triticum dicoccoides | reverse complement strand
TGCCCAAGGTGATTTCCTTCTTTGCTGATCTCGATTGTGGTTTTTCATCTAAGTATGTGGTGATTTTTTTAGAAAAGGAAGTATGTGGTGATTAATAATGCAAAATTTTATTAGCTTCGATGCCATGCTATACATAGTGGTTTGAATAACTTGTGGTTCTTATACTGAAAAGTAATTCAGAATTTGTTTCTGTTTCAATTAGAGCCCTGATGCAGACAAGGATTGTGTGGTTGTGCATGTCACTCGCTATGAGGCGGAGGACCTGAATATACGCACTAGGAAAACAGAGTTCTTAGGCTGTTGGATCCTAGAAGCCATTTGCGGTTATACCAATGAAGAGTTGTATTCCAGCCTCACTGTTGTCACGCGTGTTGTCCAGGGTGTACTGAAGCACAAGAAGTTCAAAGCTACTCCTTCCTTTGTGAGGCATACTGTTCTTGTCAAGCTTACGCAGGAAGATGACGTGGCATGCCTCCACAAACAAGTTTATTAGTGGCAAGGCCATAAGGTTGTCTTCATGAAGGTTCACCGGATTGAGCTGCTGCGGGACGTCCTCGATGATGTTCATGGTAAGGTCCGTCTTGTGTCCAGCCCAAATTAGATCGAGGCATGAAATAGTTGCCCCAGCTAGTGTTTAATAGTAGTTTGGATTGTGTCTAATTATTCGAACCTTGCCTGTTATCGACCCCTCTGGGGCTAGTGCTCTGCTTGAATCCGTCTATGGGAACTGCTGCTACTTTTGTGTGCCCGTGAATCATGTGAGAACCATCGTAATTGTTGCCGAAACAGATGCGTCCTCACTAGTTTTTTCATGAATATGGCATGGTAAGACATAAGTTGTCACGGTTTATATACGAGCAGTGTGTGTTTTGATGAAATGGAGCACTCGTTCGAGAACCGTGCGCCAACGTATACATAAGTACTTGTAAACATTGTTGGTGCTACCCCACTCGTAAGCAGTTGTGCAAAACACGGCACATTGGCTCAGCTTGCTTCCACACTAGGCTATCGACCAGCTAACAATCAACAATCTGCTGTCTGACATATAAGCAACTACTATGTATCTTGTTACAGTGGTTCATGCAGTTAATTGAGGCCACAATGTAATAAATTCCAAAGGTTCACACGCTAGTCCAGCGCTCATGTGGAACACTCACAATTAAACTCGTCTTCATAAAAATCTTGAAAAGCATAAGTTAAGCAATGTTATACATCTCAATGATTCATAGAACATAACAAACATATACTAGTTCACAGCAAAAGACAAAGTTGTGAGAAGGTTTACAAATCAGGAAAAAACAAGCAAGGCTTCTCTGAGCAAAGGGCCTCCCGGCAGGCTTAAATTTCCTGGAGTTCACTCTGGTTTTTTCTTGTTACCACCATCCAGGGTTAGGTTCTCTCATTCCAGAATAACCAATTATAATTGTGGTCTCAGCTGGAATGCTGAACTGAACCATGCAGTGTACTGACCAGCTGAAATGCTTGTGCATTCCACTAAATTTAAGCACCGCTATTTGCAGAAATAAGCAGACGACAATGCCTCTTGTCCGTGCACCTGTCCAAAAAACCACCGTGCAGCCGTGCCAGCTAGTCCTCGGTCCATGGATGAACTGGTAGAAAGTGCATTCCGGACTAGGATGCAGTTGTTTTCACTCATCCCTGCACTGCAATCAGGAAGTAAAACGTATGAATCAGCTTCTTTTAGATTGTGTTGGTCATTCTACCTTAGTTACTACCAATGTAGGGATACATTCAAGACGAGATGTTAGACGACGGTAACGAGGGATAGCCATCTCATTTTGCGCAGTTGTTCTAAAACTAAGGTGTGTGCTTTTGATTGCGCGGATAGAAACTATACGGAGACAGACATCCCGAAACGATATGGAGACATACATCCCTGTTTGCGCAAATACGAAATACGGTTATTTAAAGAGTGACACATATTACTACTTTCCCTCGTTTCCTCTTAGAACCAAGTCCTAGATTCATGCTACAGCTTTCCCACTTTCTTCCCTGTTTGAACCAACGCTTTGAGTTCACTGTATGAACTAGCTTTACTTCTAATAATAGTAGAAGTCTAGGTGGCTTTGTAACAGCGGACGGAAGTAGAAAAGGATCCACACGAAGGGGGAAGAGCTGGGGCAGTAGAGCAAGGCAGGTTTCGAAGGAATATGTACCTGAGGGTCGTCGGCATGTGGCAAAGACGGCGTTGGGAGGCCGCATCTTGGCCACAATACCGTAGGGAGGAAGAAGGGGTCGAAGGCCCTCCCGAGCCGGCGCTCTCTCGGAGAGAACGGAATGGCCGCCGATCGGGACGCATGGGCAGCCTTTGGTCTCCTCCCTTGCCGCCAACGACAGCGTGAACGATGCACCTACACCCCCTGCCCCGGTCGAGGTTGTCCGGTCGGATTTGTGACCAGCCGTGCGCTGAGAGAGAGAGTGTGGCCACCTATGTCTTGCTTAGATCTAGAGAGCATGAGAGAGTGAACGAGAGGAACCCTAGTAAAGCAAGCGCTAAGGCTCCTGCTTTTATATATAGTGGAGTGATTTTGTTGTACCGGCTTCAAAAAAATGCGCTCCTACGTGTACCCGCGAGTGGGTGTGACAGAACTAGTGCGTGCGTGCACCGCTTCTCTTCGTGAGAGTACAACATATACTATGCCCAAAGAACGTTCGCCGCAAGAGTAATAGTATAAGTGTGTGATGTGTGAGCTAAAATAAAATGTGTGCGCTGTCTTTTGTTTTTTAGAAGTTCTGAGGGTAGGGTGTGAAGAGCACATATGTGCGTGACGTCTACCTGCAGATAGAGGATGGGTGCGATCTGCGAGTCTGCGAGAGGACTCGGGAGAGTCGTGACTCGTAAGGGTGCGTGTGCGTGAGAGAGAGGGGGGCACGTATCAATGCAATGCATGTGTCCATAAATCATTATCCGACAAACGTTCGCCACAAGCCTTTTCCTGACGAAGGCCATAAGAACCGTTAGAACGGCATCCGATAGTGTCAGTTTTGCCATGTCATTTAACAGAACAGCCACTTCCTCCTACACACAAATCTTCCACGTGAGTGTTAGCAACTGCCGTATGCTCCCTCCTTTCTGAAATGCAGTGCATATAGCTCTATTGAAAATTAGAACCTCGCAAACTTTTACCAAGTTTTCGTGTACCAAATTGCACATGTAGAATACCATGTATATATCGTTTCATTCATCTTCGATAGGTAACTATAAAGATGGGTGAGGAGTCTACAAAGAAAGACCATCGTATCACCCGCAGCAATTTTAACCATCCTTTAGTGTCGAGGAATATCATAGGAACTCTATATGATATGATTTTTATAGGATTTTTTCCTTCAGAGCCAATTGGTTCATAGGAATAGATTCATATACTCTACATTTCAAAGGAAATAAACATGATATCATTTCTATAGCTTTAGAGCCACTTGGTTCATATGAATGGATTCCTATACTCCCTTAATTTCAAAGGAAAATAAACATTAGCGTATATTCAATAGAAAAGTTCCTATGATATGAACCAAATTACATCTCTTTACTAATCCCTCCTCATAGGAATTGAGATACATGTCATCTCTAGATTCAATAGAAAAGTTCCTATGATGTGAACCAAATGACATCTCTTTTCCAATCCCTACTCATAGGAATTGAGATGCTCCATGTCATCTCTTTCCCTACAACTTCCATGTATGCATCTTCTATTCCTAAATAGATAGTACAACCCACTAGTAGCTTTTTTCCAAAACATGCAACTATGGCAAAAGAACTATATAGTGTGCCAATAACTTTGAAAGATGGTCGCTGGATGAAGCTAACCCGACAGTGCAGAGATGGGCAAATCTGAGCACTACTGGCCGTTGGATATCATCAACATTCCACCAGCTCTGCCACATGTACAATTTAGAAGACTCCATGGTTGAACTTAAGCATAATGCACAAACCTCAAAACACAAGCACTTCTCCTTTGTTCTAGAATCTTCTGTATCATAATTGATTATTTTTTTCTAAATGAATTGCCATTATTTGTTTTTTACTTTATGATTTACGATGCACAACTTCATGAATCTTAACATTTTTATAAAACTAATTGATTTTGAATGAGATGAACTATAAGAACTAAATGAACATCTACATCATGCATATATGACTCAAAGCTTTACATGCTATAGTGTGTATTTATTCATAATTTGGTTTCAAAATCTCATGCGTTCAATACATGTGTACCTTAGTAGTTTTGAGTAGAGTAGCAAATTTCACGCGGCCCCGGGTATATCAAGATGCAGGGCCCATGCATCATTGCCTTTCGGTCGAACCTACGTCCACAATTTTTTGTACGTGCTATATCTCCACTGGTCCCCGAACCCAAAATGCTGCCTCGTTCCCGTAAAACCAAGCGGCCCACACATATTTAAGGCGTCGACTCGATCACTCGAACCCATTTACTACGATGAGGCCCCGCACGCCGTAGTACTCCTACAAACCCTACTGCCGCACTCATCATCGGTTTTCTTCAAGAGGACGAGGGAGAAGCCAATTTGTAGTGGAGGCGCTTCCAAAAAATAAGGATCTGTAGTGGAGACCCCTACCCTAGGGTGCCCTAGGTAGCTGCCGCACGCATCATTGTTTTCTCTTTTCTTTATGCTCTTGCGCGCTAGAGTGAAATGATGGTTGCTTCGTCCGTCCAGCTTAATGTGGGAAAGGTGGGGCTTTGTGATTTGACCCCTCATCGCTCATTTTCTACTACTGCGACACTACGACCGGGGTGCCTCCAATTCCAACCGCTGCTCCGAACTGTAATTTGGTGCATCGCACGTGGAACAAGACGGTGGATGAGCCACATGTCTGCCAAAGGGGTCCTGTTAAGTGTGTCGCCATTTTGGGTGCGGACTGACCCTGCTTGAGTTGCTACGCCAGCACGACAGGAGCAACCTACCACTTGGTTTTGCTCCTTGGTGAATCCCGACTATATTGATCTAAAAAGATACGTGCTGAACTACCCTCTCCGTCTCGGTTTTTTATTTGTAGGCGTATCGGTTTATAGGGCCTGCATGTAGTTCTAGGTCATCCATTTGACTAACTAAATATGAGTTACTATGTCACAAAAAGTATATCATTGGATTCTTATTGGTTGATATGTGAAGAAACAAGAAACAAGGTAGAAGTTAATGCACCGCGCCTTAGTATTATGGGATTATTTGGTTTTCGTAAGATGACGTGCGTTTGGTTGCAAGGGTGGTCATGAATGGGTTTGGATCGTTCAGAAAATAGACATGTTTGGTTATAAAGCACGTGAATGGTTCGAGTCAAAAAAAGAGAATATGCCTTGAAGATGCTGAACCATTCCACCCAACCAAATCGGTCGAATCAAATGGCCACCCTTTGCATGCATGACTGGTGGTCCCGTCTTAAATAATTAGTTCATCTCAGCCAAACACATGAATTGAATGGTTCAATCCCAAAAAAATTGAATGGTCCCAATCCGTTCATATGATACCTTCAACCAAACGCATCCGACGGAGGGAGTAGTTGTATTTAAAAGCCGAGGGCGGGGCTTTTCCTGCGCGGTGGGCGGGGCAGTTCCGCCTAGTCGGTTCGACAGAGACGTGAGAAGACTAGGGAGTAGGCTGCTGCAAACGTAGGGCTGTGTGATTTGACAGCGAGTTACTGCTGGACAGGTGGGGCCCCGTGATTTGACTTGCCATTATCATTTTAACTGCGGCGCTACGACCGGCGTGAGTCTCCCGATTCCTGACCACCTCCATACAGGTGCCTCTCCCAATGCTCCACCATGTAGTAGTAGAGGCTGGCTCTTGCATGAGAGCCCACTTCTCCACTTTTTCCTTGCCTCTCTTTCCTCCACATATGCAAAAATGCCATGTAAAGCGCACTATTGTACTTACTTGCTCCTACAGGTGCTTAAGCTTGCCACATAGGCATAAAGTCTGATGTGGCAGGTTAATCAAGAAGAGAGAGACTAGTTTGGTGACCCAAGGAAGAAACGATGCTAAGCGCGTGTACCTAGGTGAAAAGACAATTTTGAGTCTATAGCTAATTAAATGAAGCAAACTTAGCAACACCATTTCATTGGAAGAGGTCACTCCTTGGCAAATGCAATAAATACTAGTACTCCCTGTGTCCCATTATATAAGAACGTTTTTGACACTACACTAGCTAGTGTCAAAAACGTTCTTATATTATGGGACGGAGGGAGTACGAAGAAAGAGATAGAGAGGAGTAAAAAAACACTTATAGCCAACCTTGTTGTAGTATGAGTGACTAAGTGATGACTATGTATGACATGCCAACATCAGATAGCCTAACGCACCGTGTTAAATCTCCAAGGGCGCGACCATGCGAGCGACGCGACAGTCGTGGTAGGCACGACCATGATACGGGCTGCTGGCAGCCATTGGATCTGAGATCAAATGGTCGCATGCTAAGTTGTTGAAAATTTTAAGAAGAAACCTCCAGGATAGGATATTCACCCATAGGTCTAGAATCACGCCATGAAACCGTTCGATCTCAGATCCAAGGGCTCTCGGAAGCCCGTATCATGGGAGAATGGAAAGCCACTACCCTACCATTCGCACGCTGATAGTTCACTCCTACTCTTTCCCGCACGTCCTTTAATACTACGGCGGTTCGCTCCTAGTCGTCCCGTCCATTCACATTACGGCAGTTCCACTAATCCTAACCCTCCTCCCAAATCCATGGTGTCCCAAATCTCCCCGATCAGCGGTGAGTACAAGGTTAGAACCATCACCGGCGATGAGTTCGACGTCATCTACACCCGTACTTCCGCGACGGTGAAAGGATGCCTTTCTCGCTTCAGACGCATGTTCAAAAACTCACATGATGAGTGGGTCGCTGGGCTAGATGTTGAGTACACCATAGTCCTGGGACGAGAGAAGGATATAAAGGACGAAGAGAGGAAGACGCCCGCCGTGATCCAGGTTTGCGTACATAACGTTTGCTTGGTCTACCACATATGCCATGCCGACGTTGAGTGCCAGGATTTTAAGAACTTCCTCGAGGACAAAACAGTCAAATTCGTTACTGTAGACTTTTAGAATGACAAAGAAGTCCTGCATCGGATAGGCCTCGTTGTAGGCAACCCCTTCGACCTCCAGAAGAATTGGCTGGTGCCCTCTCGTCAGCCCTCAATGCTGACCCTGGTAGGAGCCATGGTTCATCCTTCGTACCGCAAACTGGAGAAACCTCATTACACGTTTCATCGTCATGCATGGCAGCAGAATGTACTAGATATAGACCACATCCAGTATGCTGCAATGGATGGCTACCTTTGTTTCAATATCTATAAGGGTTGGATGAAGAGCAACAACCAAGTTGGCGGTTCAAGCAAAGAAGTATCGGCCAAGAGGAAGAGGGACAAGGACGAAGTCGAGGACGTGGACGAGGACTCCGAGTAAGGTGGCAGTGTCGTTGCTCATGGCGGTTCTAAACTTCTAATGCAGTGTCTACGGGATTAGTTGCATAGTTTAATTTCAGGTGTTCTTAGTTTAATTTGAGGGGTGTGTTGTGCTGAGCCCCAGCAGAACTATGTTATGTTTCTTCTCGTTACTTTAACTCTTCAGTATGTACATACTAGTACTAGTATTTCTTTAATAGAATTTAGCACCCCAATTAAGCATGTACTAGCTTTTTTTAATAGTACTATAGGCATAATTTGGCGACGAGCGCTCTCTATATGTACCACCTTTTTTTAAAATTTCAATTTTTGCTCCATGGCGCAATCCATCGATAGTGGAGTACTACTGTACAAAAGTATACATTTTTTAAAAGGCTAGCATACTGTTCATCACATATATATATATAGCCAGTTAAATTATCAACCTAGAACGACGTGCATGCCATGTAGTAAACCGATCCGGAGGAAGTATAGTAAAAATGAGGTGATTTTACCCAGCAATCGGCGGGGGAGCATGGTCTGTCATGCGGTCCCACGTGTCATGATGTACCAAGGCGATGTGCGTGTCCCTCTTGAGTCAGAAGCAATACTAGTACGTGGTTTGAGATGATGTTGAACTGAAGTGTGAAATAATGGTTGCTTTGTCCGTCTGGGAAGGTGCGGCATTGTGATTTGACATCTCATTGCTCATTACTAACAGTGGGCCGGTACGAGTGGGGTGTGTCCCCCATGCTGTTCTGCACTGTTATTTCATGCTTGACACGTCGACCCGGTTGCTATATGTCCCACATGTTGGCGACAGGAAGTACAGAATTCATGAAAGGGAGCGTCGACGGAGGAGTATACTACAGAATTCATGAAGGGAGCGACTTAGTTTTGGAAAAATCTGTTTTTATGGAGTACGTACCCACTAGGGTTTATAGGGATCATCTAAAAAACATTCGTTTTTCCGTTTGATAAGTCTCAATTCTAGTACTATACTAGTAGTAGTACCATTACATGTTGGATTTCGAGGTGCGTTAGATCACCCGACGCAAGCAGTGTCAAGAGGAAACTAACCAATGCATGTACAAGTTCATGGAAATTTAGTGGTCATTCATGCATTCATTCTAATTAATGCCTCAGTAAACATAACTTCTTGAGAAAAACGAGCGTACTGTGCAAACTACGAAATTAATTTGACCACTCACCGTCTACCTTGGTTGGAGAGATTTTGAAATTGAGCCATAAACTGGAAAGGAGGGAGTAGTAACTTTTGTCTCAATTACTATTTGTGGCCTTGTATAGATGCAAAATGTATTTTTTATAGTGGCCTTTTATAAGTAAATAGAGGGAGTACTAACCAAAGTACATAGTAGGGACGAGGAGTAAACGGAGGGAGTAGTAAAATTTTCTCCTCGTGCTGTGAGCCACCGCGCGCGTGGGCGAGGGAGCGGGCATAAAGGCGTACAGTAGTACTCCAGCTTCTCCTCATCATGCGAGCCATAGCGCCCGTGGGCGGGGAGACGGCGTACTAAGCAAGTTTCTCCTCGTTCTGCGAGTTGACGGGACACATCAACAGTACTCCAGTGTATAGAGCCTTGCCTCTAAGGTAGGCCCCACATGGTTTGCCTCTTTTTTTAATTTAACATAACGCGTCAAGTCGCAATTTGTTTGTTCACCCGTGGTAGACAATCCTCCCTCAACCAAGTGGACAACCAGTACACGTGCCAAATTACCACGTGGGCTGCCTTTTTCGTACAGAAATGAGCTCCACCGTGTACCCGCGCGGGTGTGGTTGGGAAAGAGACGGGAGTACGTGCGCCGTGTGTGCACCTCTTCTCTTCGTGCACGTCCCCCACCTACGTGGGTGTGTGTGAGAGAGATACAAACCTAGACATAATGCGCCATCCATCCCCATGCCTCCGCCCAGTCCGACCACCAGTCACCACCACGGCACCACGCCCCACTCCCCCTCACCTTATCTCTCATATTTCCCCCTCCATTTTTATATACAAGGGGCCACTATCAAAATTACAATTTGCAGATATACAAGGCCACTAACACTAATCGATGCAATATTAATGGCGTTTGCCTCGTGGTACTAGCAAAGAAGGACATTAATTATCCCTTGCGTGCATGCGGGAGTTTGTAAAAAAATGCATCCTGATGTTCCGTGCAATGCACGGGCATCTTGCTAGTCCATGAAAACAACACATGGCAAAATTCCACGGCGAACGAGGGATTTGAATCTGTTGGGAGGGGCTGTTTGGATCTTTCCCGGGGTAGCCAAAATATTGACGACCCTTTTGTCCACCGGTGCCTTTGCCACCGATGAACGAGGAACGGCTCGGGTGCTCATGTTGTCATGCATCCTCTAGCGCGCACGTTGGAGACGAGCTCGCACGAGCTGTGTTTTTTTGTCCCACAACGCCGCCCGAGCCGCCCGCAGACCGGCGACCCGCAAATTATGCCATCCAACCGTAGCCGCACACATTATGACAACAAGTCAACCAACCGGAGGAAATTCATGCAAACACGTAGACAAACTGATACTCATTCACGCAACCACCGGAGTATTTCATATAAACAACGACGGAAATCATATAAAATACCGGATTTTCACACAAACATGACGGATTTCATTACATTCAAATGAACTACGCGGTGCTAGTTCTGGATAGCACAGGTATATAATACATGGCCTAAATGGTCGCCCGCCGATCGATTTGTGTTCCTCAGGTCCGGCAACACGATCACCGGACTGCCGGGAGCCCTGGAGGTATATGCTTCAGCGCAAAGGACTGCTCGCTTCCCCACTGCCCAACTGATATCATTGGATGGTGCCGAAGATGATGGTGGCCGGCACCGGTTCGAGTTCATCACCGGCCACTACTTCGCCATGGCCGGCACCGGCTCGAGTTCATCCTAACATTGACCTCTTCCGTGGAGCCCATGCGGGGTCGACGAAGGTCCTCGCAACAAAAGGATCCGGCAAGACACCTGCTGTGTACGCCGGCGTCGCCTCCGCGGTGGCCTTCATGGGACCCAAGCGGCGGCGGCCTCCCATGTTCTACTTCTCCTCGATGATGGCAGCGGACGCGGAGGCGCTGGACACTGACTCGTCACTCTCCGCACACCCGGCTTCTGTCGATGCTTGCATGGCGCAGCCGCCGGCATGGGAGTCTCGGCCACAGAAACGGGAGACGCGGTACGAGGCAGCGGCGTGGACGGCAGCAACGACGCCCATGCGCCGCTGCTCATCGAGCTGGCCTGGAGCGGCGAGTTGCTGAACCGCGCGCCGGCTTGGGGCAGCAACTGGCTCCGTCGGGCAAGGGGAGGGAGGTGGATCAGCGAGCTGCATAGCTCATATCCGGTGGGCTACCCAGCCGGCTTGGATGCGGAATAACTACTCTTCGTAAGCCATTGTAAGAGTGGACAAAATGGTGGAGGAGATAGGGGAGTGGCGGAGGTGTGCGATTCTTGGCCGGCGTTTGGCCTCATTTAAATAGGAGATTAAATAGACGGCGAACGGGAGGAGCTCGGCCGGCGTTGCATTTAACGCCGGCCCGGTCATGAACGGACGTGTGTCCAGAGTGGGTTTCTCGGCTTCCAGACGGGCGGGTTTCATGGAGGCATTTGAATGCGGCACGGAGGCGTGTTCAGCCGGGTGTGCCGCGAGTGGCGCCCTTGACTCTGACCTAGGACACCGCGCCATTCTTCCACTGACGTGTGGGCTCTTTGGGTGCATGGCCTGCATGTCAGTGACCCAATGCAGGCAGCGCGCAGCAGAGGAACCTTTGGTGGGCCAGGGTGGTCAGAAGCGGGCAGTTCATAAACCGATGATTGTTCATTGAGTGTGACGTCATCTTTTTCATGTAGTTAAGCGTGTGTCTTGCGTCGTGTGCTGTGTGCATGCAGGCATGCAAGTGTTGCGTGTGTGCAAGGGTGCGTTTCAATGTTGCATGCATGGGTGCGTACGTGCAAGGGTGCGTTTCAGTGTTGCATTCATGGGTGCGTATGTGCATGTGTACGTGTCAGTGTTGCACGCCAGCATGCGTGCGTGTGTACGTTATGTGTACGTGTCAGTGTAGCACGCCTACATGCGTGCGTGTCTTGCGTGCGTGCATGTGTACGTGCGGGGTGAGGCTACACGTCAGTTGACTGACTTTTTCATGTCTGTTCATTAGATTTTCCAGCCGTTGGATACGAAATCAAGGGCCTCCAGTTTATCATCAAACTCCACCCCTCCCCCGAGTCGCCAGCCACCACCGGCCGAACCGCCCGCCCCCGCCGCCCGTGGCCGGCCCACCCTCCCCGAAACCACTCCCCACCGCCGATCCGCCGCCGCACCTTCGAGAG
The DNA here is from genome assembly GCF_002162155.2 of Triticum dicoccoides. Taxonomy (NCBI): domain Eukaryota; kingdom Viridiplantae; phylum Streptophyta; class Magnoliopsida; order Poales; family Poaceae; genus Triticum; species Triticum dicoccoides. Next base: position 191,555,924 of record NC_041389.1, on the reverse strand, counting down.
AGTGGGCCAGCATATATGATCTTGAGATTTTACGAAGTCACCATAGGTGCCTCATAGTCGAGTGGAACGTCTCCTCCCACTGAACGTACATCGCCGGAAAATACTGAAATTAACACAAGATAAATGCGAGCACCGGGACTTTAACCTTGGTGGGCTCGAGAAACCACTGTCCTCTAACCATCCAACCACATGTTGGTTAGCACGACAAAATGTATGTGGTGACCGTGATGAGCTTATTCTGAAGTCCAGTGACCATATCATGCTTTCGCTTAAAATACAATGACCGTAAGTGTCGTCAACAAAATACGGAGCACGCATCAAATGCAAAGTCCGTCAGTGTCATCAACAAAATATGGAGACGTATCATGAGCTAGATACCATTGTACTATTGTATATGCTTATTTTCTTAGTGGCCGATTGCGTGTGTGGTGTGGTGGGCACATCATTTCTAGTTGTGGTGGGTCAACATGAAGACTCATGGGTCGGTTCCATCCTGCGCCACATATAGGTTGGACCGAGACGTGTTATACGGAGACCCATGTGGAGGACTCGGCGTACAACACGAAGCTACCAGAGTCGTGGAGGACTCTATCCCCACTGGTGATAAGCCGACTATATATGATTTGTAACCCTAGGCCCTTAGTATGTTATACAAGCTTGGGGGCTAGTTTATCGATAGTATACACACACGCACAATGCCTGGTATTCACGTGTACTTTGTACACACCCCTAACACTAATATACAGTACCAGGAGTAGGCTCTTTCTTCAACTGCAAGGGTCCGGTCTGAACTAGGGTAAAACTTTGCCTCGTATTACCATCCAGCCTAACAGCCAGGGATATCCTACCGAATGATATGATGAAATCATATCTGCCAACTACTATTAGAGAGGTGTG
>NC_041389.1:191553853-191554814 GCF_002162155.2 Triticum dicoccoides | reverse complement strand
GTGCGGGAGACACGTAGGCACATATATGTGCGTATAGAGGGCTAGTAGAGACCGTGCATGTGTATATATGCATGTGAGAGAAATAGTGTTTTCCAACTGAGATTAGTGAAAAGAGTGGTACATAGTAGTCAGAAAGAGAGATAGAGAAACAGAGAGAGCATGTGCGTGAGACACCCCGACACCCTGAGAGAGATTGTGAGCATGTGTGAAAGAGAAATGCCGATGCATATAAAGTGTGTGCACTTATGCGTTAGATAGAGAGATATCTATGTGTAAAACGCAACCGCAACCCGCAACACCCTCAAGGACTTAGCAGCTGAAGCCGAGGCAGAGCTGCCTCCACGACGCCGACACCGACGTGCGCCGTACCAGAACCACTCCGACCACGCCGTCCTGCGCCTCACTGCTGCGGCTCCACTGTCGCAACCGTCCACCGCAGCGGAGCTGTTCCCGCTACGCCGTCGTTCGCCGCCTCGGATCTGCTTCCCCACCACGGACAGATGGCCACCGCACCACACTCAACAACTTGGCCATGGGTTCTCCCAAGGCTGCACCGTCCTCCACAACTTCTGGTTTCCGGCGAACAACAAGATCGTCGAAAAAACAGAAGGAGGACACAGCACTGCTAGCAGAAAGAGGTACTCCTCTTCCCTTATTCGTGCAAATCTTACGTCTCCGCTCACACCGTATTCATCCCACGAAAGAAACTAGTTGAGCGCTTCTTACTGCATCTTCTTCATGATACTAAATGCACAAGGTTTCCTCCCTTTTACTATTTCACCTTTGCTAGAGGTCAGTAGCCTGCCTGGATTTCAATTCAGGGTCAGTCGAACCGCAATTAAAAGAAGCAGCACCCGCTTAGGCGCACGGAGCACCTAGTCCGCCTGTTCCCCGGGGAAGCGGCGCATCGGTGTCTATCATAGGGGTGTGGGGCACAGGAGCTGCTTGCACCCGATCTGGA
>NC_041389.1:191505596-191553559 GCF_002162155.2 Triticum dicoccoides | reverse complement strand
GCAGGGGAGGAATACTGGGCCGATGGTCGTTGGTGTTTCGAGGAAGCTCGTCAACACTGACTGGCTGGAGGTAGATGAAGGTGATCTCCCCGTTCTTTGTACATCGGATGGTGCAAAAAAAATGGACTGACCTATTTGCTTTCAGTCGACTGTTATTTTCATAGAATCCTATAGTAATTGAGTGTGCCATGCATGTTTTAGAGCTATCATATGTCTCCCCTCATTTATTTCTCACCGACCTGCTATCTGCTACCTTTACACTGTACTAATTGTGCACACACTTCACCCATACTCACACTATTGTTTTTTTATGCATGGGTATTTCAGACTCTGATGCAGTGTTGATGAATGCAGAAAAGAAAATACAGAAGTCGCTCCAGTGTAATTTGAAGATAAGCAGTAAGCGTTTCAACGCTCTAATGGGTGCAGTGTCATCAGTTGGAGACAGTAAAAGTAGCTCTGCAGTTGATGATCTCAATTGCCACACACAACCATCCCAGGTGCTTGCTTTAACTTTGCGCTGTCAAATGTGGTTGCATGTTGCATATGGTGTCTAGCTTGTATTGCTTCCAATTTGGTTAAATTGCATCTGCTTACTTTACACATTATACCTTTGATAATGACATGCCTTCCTGTTTTTGATACATACTACATATGTCTATTAACCATGTTCGTACATCAAACTAATGCTCTTTTGTATCCCTCATCAATCACTTATGATGAGACAGTCACCCGGGTGGGTTACTGTGAGACGCCCTACTCGTTTAAAGAGTGCAGTGTCATCCTCCCCACATGATTCTCAAGAAACAGCAAGGCTAAATGAAGATAGTCAACAGAGCTCTCTAGTTGATCACCTTAATTCCCCCACACCACCATTGCAGGTGCTTGCTCTTACTTGGCAGTGTGATATGTGGTTGCATGTTGCATATGGTGTCTACCTTGTAATGCTTCTAATTAGGGTAAATTGCATCTGCTTAGTTACCACATTATACATGTGAATATGACATGCCTTCCTGTTTTTGGTACATACTACATCTTTCTATTAACCATGTTCTTACATCAAACTACTTCTCTTGTGTATCCCTCATCAATGCTCCTAATTTGTTAAATTGCATCTCCTTAGCTTACACATTATACATGTGAATATGACACGCTTTCCTGTTTTTGGTACATACTACATCTACCTATCACACCATGTTCTTACATCAAACTACTATTCTTGTGTATCCTACGTCTATCGCTTATTGTGAGACAGTCACGCGCGTGGGTTAATATGAGACACAATACTCTTATAAAGAATGCAATTTCATCCTCTCCACATGATTCTCAAGAAACAGCAAGCCTAAATGAACATATTGAACGTTGCTCTATACCTGAAGACAGCACTTCCCCTACACCACCATCACAGGTGCTTGCTCCAACTTTGCAGTGCGATATGTGGTTGCATGTTGCATATGGTGTCTAGCTTGTAATGCTTCTAATTAGGGTAAATTGAATCTGCTTAGTTTACACACTATACCTGTGAATATGACATGCCTTCCTATTTTTGGTACACACTGCATCTATGTGTTAACCTTGTTCTTACATGAAACTACCTCTGTTCTGTATCCTGCATCAATTACTTACGATGAGTCACCTTTATTCGTTGCATATTGCATATTATTTCTAGCCTGTTGCCATGTATTGCTTCTAATTTGGTCAAATACATTTGTTAGGGCACCCTTTTAATTTGGCAGAGTGATATTGGTTTCATCTTTCATATGGTTTCTAGCTTGCATCGATTCTAACAAGTTCAAGCACCTTGTGCTTAGTTTACACTTTATACATCATACATGCCAATATGTCACGCCGTCCTGTTTTTCATAAATATTCCATCCTCCTATCATGCGGCTGCCTTACATGAAAGTAGTGTTCGTCAGTATCATGCATCAATAAGTTCTAAAGAGCAAATTTTATTCCTTTTTCTTGTGGGTTTGACTTGACAAGGCAAAATCAAGAAAGAGGAAAGAAAAGAGTAAGAAAGGCGATGATGGTGGTCCTCTGCAGCAACGTAAACGGAGCATCTGTACCGATTCTCCTTGTACTGATAGTGCATTACATGGTCCAAGTCTCCGCTCCCCTACTCCACCATCCAAGGTGCTTGCTCTAACTTGGCAGTGTGATATCTGGTTGCATGTTGCATATGGTGTCTAGCTCATATTGCTCCTAATTAGTGTAAACTGCATCTGCTTAGCGTACACATGATAAATGTGAATATGACACACTTTCCTGTTTTTGGTATATACTATATCTGTCTATCACACCATGTTCTTACATGAAACTACTCTTCTTGTGTATCCTGCATCAGTCACTTATGATGGGACACCTTTAAGTTGGCAGTGTGATACTGGTTTGCGTCTTGAATATGATTTCTAGCATGTATTGCTTCTACTTTGATGAACGCCACCTATGATGAGACAGTTTTAACTTGGCAGAGTGATATTGATTGCACCTTCCATATGGTGTCTTGCAGTGTTTCTAATTTGTTGAAGTGCCTTCTGCTTAGTTACCACATCATACGTGTGAATATGTCAAGCCGTCCATTTTTTCATACATATTCCATCCTCGTATCATGACTTTGCCTTTCATCAGAGTAGTGTTCGTCAGTATCATGCATGAATGAGTTCTGAAGAGCGAATGATATTCCTATTTCTTGTCGGTATGACCTCACAATGCAAAATCAATAAATCTGAAGGAAATTGGCAAGGCATTGGATGATGGTGGTCCTTCCGAGCAACTGAAACAGAGATTCTCTACAGATTCTACTCCGCCATCCTCCCAACAAGATTCGCAAGACAACGCAAGGCTAGACAGTCAACGTAGCTATGTAGATGATGAGCACATCTCCCCTACTCCACCATCACAGGTGCTTGCTCTAACTTGGCAGTATTATATGTGGTTCCATGTTGCGTATGATGTCTAGCTTGTATTGCTTCTAACTTTGTTGAATTGCATCTTCTTACTTTACACATAATGCCTGTGAATATGACATGTGTTCTTGTTTCTACATCAGACTACTATTCTTGCATATCCCGCATTAGTCACTTATGATAAGGCACCTTTAAGTCGCCACTGTGATATTGGTTGTGTCTTGCATATGATTTCTAGCATATACTGCTTCTAATTTGTTTAAACGCCATACAGTTTGAACTTGGCAGAGTGATATTGGTTGCATCTTTCATATGGTGTCTAGCTTGCAATGCTTCTAATTTGTTGAAATGCCTTCTGCTTAGTTACCACATCATAGGTGTGAATATGTCACACCATCCTGTTTTTCATACATATTCCATCCTCGCATCATGTGTTTGCCTTTCATTCGAGTAGTGTTTGTCAGTATCATGCATGAATGAGTTCTGAAGAGCGAATTTTATTCCTTTTTCTTATTGGTTTGACTTCACAATGCAAAATCATTACAGCTGAAGGAAATTAGTCTGGCAGTGGATGATGGTGGTCCTTCGGAGCAACTCAAACAGGTGGTCTCTACAGATTCTACTCTGCCATCCTCCCCACAAGATTCGCAAGACAACACAAGGCTGGACAGTCAACGTAGCTGTGTAGATGATGAGCACATCTCCCCTACTCCACCATCACAGGTGCTTGCTCTAACTTGACACTATTATATGTGGTTTCATGTTGTGTATGATGTCTAGCTTGTATTGCTTCTAACTTGAATTGCATCTGCTTACTTTACACATAATGCCTGTGAATATGACACGTGTTCCTGTTTCTAGAACATACGTGTACACGATGAGCACATCTCCCCTACTCCACCATCACAGGTGCTTGCTCTTACTTGGAACGGTTATACGTGGTTGCGTTTTCCGTATGATGTCTAGTTTGTATTGCTTATGATTATGTTGAATTGCATCTGCGTAGCTTACAACTTATACCTTTAACGATCACTTACCCATAAGACACATTTAACTTGGGACTGTGATGTAGGTTGCATCTTGCATTGTCTTCTAGCTTGTACTGCTTCTAATTTCTTGAAATGGCACTTACGATGAGACACTTTTTACCTGATAGAGTGATATTGGTTGCATGTTCATATGGTGCCTAGCTTTCATTTCTTCTAATTTTGTTGAAATGCCTTCCGCTTACTGTTTTTTCATACATATTCCATCCTCCTATCGTACGTGTGAATATGAAACACTGTCTTTTTTTGTATATATTCCATCCTCCTGCGCTTGCCTTACATCAAAGTAGTGTTCGTCTGTATCATGCATCAACTAGTTATGCAGAGCTAATTTTATTCATCTTCTTGTGGTTTTGACTTCATATGGCAATATCAGAAAATAGGAAGGAAAAGAGTAAGTTAGGGGATGTTGGTGGTACTTTGCACCGACGCAAACAGAGACTCTCTAGATTTTCCACTGCTACTGCTAATGAACTTGAAGTCCCAAGTCTACATGATGAGTTCATCTCCGCACTCCACCATCGCAGGTGCTTGCTCTAAGTTGATAGTGTGATAATTGGTTCCATGTTGCATATGTTGTCTAACCTGTATTTCTTCTATTTTGATTAAATTGCACCTGCTGAGTTTATACGTTATACATGTGCATATGACATGGCTTTCTGTGTTTAGAATACACTGCATCTATCTATCATACCATGTTCTTACATCAAAGTACTGTTGTTGTGTATCCCGCATCAGTAACTCATGATTGGCTCTTAACATGGCAGTTTGATAGTGGTTGCATCTTGCATTGATTTCTATGTTGTACTGCTTCTAATTTTTCGAATTGCCACTTATGACAAGACACTTTTAACTTGGCAGATTAATATTGGTTGCATCTTTCATATGGTGTCTAGATTGCATTACTTCTATTTTCTTGAAAATCCTTCTGCTTAGTTTGCACATCGTAGCTGTGAATATGTCATGCCGTCCTATTTTTCTTACATATTCCATCCTCATACGGTTGTCTTACATCAAAGTATTGCTTGTCTGTATCATGCATCAATGAGTTCTGAAGAGTGATTTTATTCTTTTGTGTTGTGGGTACAGCTTGACATGGCAAAGTCAAAAAAGAGCAAGGAAAATAATATAGTAGGGAGTGCTGTTACTCGTCGGGTGAAACGGAAAAGGCTCTGCCGTCGAGATTCTGCTGGTACTTATAGTGGAGTAGAAGGTCCAAGTCCACCGGCTAAATCTACAAACACAGTATCACCTGCTCCACCAGCTGCAGCATCCGCTTCAACTGTACCAGCATCTCAACCAGTTACTCGTTCGTTTGCTCCGGAATTGGCCACTTCCCAAGCTGCCTTCACACCTAACACTACTTCTGAAGCACTGTTGACACAACAGGACTTGGAAGATCAGATGAACCTCATGAGCATCAACACCAAGATGGTACCTGACCGAGTCAAGTTGCAGTTGCATGCTCCTTTATATCTACTCTCACATTTTGATGTACACTAACACTTTCCATATTCGTTGTTGAACTAGCACGACGACGCAAGCGGAAACAGACATTAGGGATAATGCTTGAAAGATTAACAAAATCTAAAGGAGGAAGAATGGAGATCCATTTTGAGGCAGGTTTAAAAAGGCCACGTGATGCTACAGAGTCAGCCAAGTTAGTATCAGAGGCAGCCGTTGTTGTTAGGTGTCATGCGCGTATCCTCCCAACGTGGATCCAGTACAGGAATGAGAAAGACAATACCCAATTTAACACCTTCCTTGACCATTTATCTGTAAGTAATGTTATTCATCGCAATTAGTAATATTGTCTTGCTCTGTCCCATACTTTCTAGCTTCCTCCTAATAAGACTCACATTCTTTTTTCAATAGATGAGGTTCAAGTTGGATCCGAAAGATGATGCGACTAAACAAGCATGCACTCATGTTTTTCAGTCTGCTTTGCGACAGTATCGGTACCACCTTAGAAAATCTCACTTTGAAGGCAAGGCTAACAATGAAATCGCCCAAACATCTCCAGTGGAATATATTACAGATGAAGACTGGACAGCCCTCGTTAAACATTGGTATGATCCAAAGTATCAGGTAGGCTATATGTATTTGATCAGACCACATATTGAACTTGTATTTATGTATGTGCCTTACAAGTGTATCTTCTTCTAGGCTAACTATTTGAAGAACAAAACCAATTGTTCTAAAGTGAAATTCCAACAGACAACAGGATCTCGTAGCTATATTGCACACTGCGAGCCTCTTGTAAATAGCTGCTACTTCCTTCTTTTTTCTTGTGCCATATTATCGTATCTATATTGACTTGTTCCAAATATAGTGGAAAGCCTGTGCGGACCAAAAAGAACCTGAACCGAATGTAGTGCAAATCTTCAAGAATTGCCACGCCAGCAAGATGAAGGGCATGACCACACCAGTTCAAGCCGTTGTTGTAAGTCCTTACTCCTCCTGCCTTGAACTGATTGGTACTGTGATGTGTTCATTTAACTACTTGGTTTGCAGCCAATGTCAGTTACTCTGTTCACTTTTATACACAGTTGTCTTAACGTATCATTTCACCTTACATGGTTTAAAAGAGATGAAGGATATTCTTTTGGTCTTCATCTGTAATCTAGTTGTTATGTTCACGTGCGCACACAATGATAAAATAGCCTGTTTGTTTTATATCTGTTTTCCCATGATATGAATGATGTCATACTATGTTCATCCTACTTTAAACCATGTCTCTTTATCCTTAGATACGAATGTGAGGAAATAGACAATACAGTAGGCATGCTACATGGACATATGTTTCGAAAGTGATTTTATTATATAGTTGGCACTACAATACATGCTAATGTATTACAGTAGTTCACCAAAATAAGTTATGTATAAACGTTTAACCTACTTTGTTTGTTTTTGTCTCATTAGTAACTCACTGGTACACTAATCTACAAGTTCAAACTTTCAGGAAGCTATGGAACAAATGATTGAACAACCACAACCACCTAAAGGTGACGAGGCTACTACAGGCACAATGTCACCTCTTGCTGCAGTGCGTCAGTATCTCTCCACTAACAGTGCAAAAAGCACCTTCCTGCGTAATTCTGGGTTGGTTGTCAAGGTAACCTTGTCCAAATCGCCTACTGAACAAAATCTTCCTGCTAGACAGAGTGATATATCTGTGCTCCAGACACAAGTCCAATCCCTAATGGACGTTGTTTCGGAAACAAGAATAGTGGTTGAGAAATGCCGTCAAGACATGAATGGTTTTGAAACCAGACTATCAGACATTCGCTTCGTTGTTGAAGAGCAATGGCGGAAAAAAGGTGGAGATCATGCTGCTCCATCAGATTCTACAGCATGAAACATTAGCACTCAGGTCAAATGATCTGTGCTTCTACACATCTGATGGTGCTTTTATCTGGAAGGACTGTAAACTTTATGCCAACAGGCCTTTTGTTCTATGATTGGAATTTATTTTGTTGTGATACAACATTTATGTTGCTGCGACAGGCTGCAGTAATTATGACGCTATTTTTGTATAGTGTAGGTTTATCTTAGTAATGTTTTTGGACGAAAGCTTCGTAGGAGCCCAACATGCCAACATTCGTCGGGCCCATTCCAATTGGGCTAAAAACGATTACGAGCCGAAATTGACATGTAGCCCACTAAAAATATCTGGGCTTAAATTAGCATAAGCTTTCAAATTTTTCTGGTAGGCTTGTGCCCATAGTGGGCCTTTAACATGCCTAAACATAATTTGGGCCCTCGGTAAAAGTAGGCCGTTTACAGGTGTAAATATGTCGAGCCCATAAAAACATGGGCCTTTAATAGACCGAAAGTGAGATTGGGCCCTGATTGTGCCAAATAACCCACTGGACTTAGCAAGACGAAATGGTGGCCCATTTACGATGCGGATATTTGACAGGCTGAAATTCGGACGGGCCGTAAATGCGCCGACCTAATACACGGGCCTTTAACAGGCCGGAACTTCGGTCGGGCTAGATTATCATCATTTTTATATGGGCCGTTAATGGGCCCGGTATGACGTTGGGCCACATATGGCCCATGGTTTACGTCCGGTGTTAATGGGCCGAAAATGACAACAGGCCGAAACTGGGCCAAATCTATAGTGGGCCTCTAACAGGCTGAATGACAGACATGGCCGAATATGACCCAAATCCTTCATGGTCGTTTATGGGCCGAAAGTTTTGATGGCCTGTAAATGGGCCCAAATGAAGCCGGACCTTTAACAGCCGGAAATACATCGGGCCGTAATTCAACCCAATTACTTAGCGGACTGTTAACGGGCCAGAAGTGACCATGGGCTGCATTGATGACAAGTTTAGACCAGGCCGTTGACGTGCCGATTTGACAGAGAATGTTGGGCCTTTAGCTGGGTCGGCCCATTATGGTCTACAGAATCTTGTGGGCCTTTAGCTGGGCCGGCCCATTATGGTCCGCTAAATCTTATGGGACTTTAGCTGGGCCGTCCCATTATGGTCCGCTAAATTTGGTGGGCCTTTAGCTGGGTCGGCCCATTATGGTCCGCTAAATCTTATGGGCCTTCGGTTGGGCCGGCCCATTTAAACTTCGTGGGCCACTTTTGGGCCGGTCCACGTGTCAACATATCATAGGCCCATCTCGACATTGGATGAGTGACACCTGTGCCAACGCGGAGCTGACTTGTGGATCCGTCAGCCAATGAGAATTTTACACGTGGAAAATCGGCATTGGTCGTGGCTGTTAACGGGTTATCGGATACAAAATCCGACCCGATAGCTTAACGGTGTTCCGTTACGGTGGATGCCATGTGTCGGTCACCCTTGACGAAAGCACTTCTGTGACGCGCGATTTATCGTCTTGGAAGTGGACACTTCCGTGATGATAATTTTGGTAATGTCATGGAACACTTCTACGACAGCACAGGTATGACTATCTTGATTTTGTCATAAATTTGTCATGGATGTACATACATGACAAAAAACGCGACCTACTGTGACAAACATGTATCATCACGGAAGTGTATTTTTTTGTAGTGATGTTTGGATAATCTTTCTAGCATTTGATCAATAAAAGGTAAAGGGTAATGATCTTTTATGGTAGCTTTATTTAGTTTACGGAAATCAATTACCATTCTATAACCTGTAACAATTCTTTGTGGGATCATTCATCCTTATTATTAGGAACAACAGTAATACCTCCCTTCTTAGGGACACGATGTACAGGACTTACCCACTGACTATCAGCAACAGGATAAATTATTCCTGCCTCCAAAAGCTTTAGTATTTCATTTCTTACCATTTCTTTCATCTTAGGATTTAACCATCGTTGGTGATCAACAACTGGTTTAGCATCTTTCTCCAACTTTATTTTGTGCTGGCATAGAGTGGGACTAAGGCCCTTAAGATCATCTAGAGTATATCCAATAACATAGCGGTGCTTCTTCAGAGTTTTCAATAATTTCTCTTCTTCATGTTCTGAAAGGTTAGCACTAATAATAACAGGATATATCTTCTTTTCATCAACATAAGCATATTTAAGAGTATATGGTAATGGTTTAAGCTCAAACACGAGATCGCCCTTGGGTGGAGGTGGATCCCCTAGGATTTTAACAGGCAAGTTGTGTTTCAATATAGGCCCCTGTTTAAAGAATACTTCATCTATTTCCCTTCTTTAATTCATCAACATATCATTTTCATGGTCTAGCAAATGTTGTTCTAAAGGATCATTAGGAGGCACGACAACAGAAGCAAGACCAATAATTTCATCTTTACTAGGCAATTCTTTATCATGGGGTTGTCTACGAAATTTAGCAAAATTAAAGTCATGAGACATATCCCCTAAACCAACAGTAACAATATCCTTTTCGTATTCCATCTTAGCAATAACAGTATTCAAGAAGGGTCTACCAAATATAATGGGACAAAAGTCATCTAGTGGGGAACCAAGAACAAGAAAATCAGCAGGATATTCCATTTTCGCACACAAGACTTCAACATCTTTAACAATCCCAATTGATGAAATAGTATCTCTATTGGCAAGCTTAACAGTAACATCAATACCTTCTATTTCAGCGGGTGTGATATCATGCATAATTTCTTCGTATAAGGAATGAGGTATTGCACTCGCACTAGCACCCATATCACATAAGCCATGATAACAATGATCTCTATTTTAACAGAAACAACAGGCATGCCAACAACAGGTCTATGTTTATTTTTAGTATCTCATCTAGCAATTCTAGCAGCTTCATCACAGAAGTAAATAACATGCCCATCAATATTATCGACCAAGAGATCTTTAACCACAGCAATACTAGGTTCAACTTTAATTTGCTCAGGGGGTGTAGGTGTTCTAGCTTTACTCTTACGAACCACAGTTGAAGCTTTAGCATGATCCTTTATTCTAACAGGGAAAGGTGGTTTCTCAATATAAGTAGTAGGAACAATAGGATCAGCATTATAAGTAATAGTCTTTTCTTCAACTTTAATAGGTTGTACTACTTTTACTTCAATTGGGGGATGATATTTAAACCACTTCTCCTTAGGGAGATCAACATGAGTAGCAAATGATTCACCGAAAGAAGCTACTATCTTAGAGTCAAGTCCATATTTAGTGCTAAATTCACAAAAAGCATCGGTATCCATAAAAGATTAAACACAATCAAACTTAGGTGCCATACCTGACTCCTTACCTTCATCGAGTTCCCAATCTTTAGAGTTGTGTTTAATTATTTCCAATAAATCCCATCTGAATTCAATAGTCTTCATCATAAAATAACCAGTACAGGAAGTATCGAGCATGGAGCGATTACTGAGAGAAAGCCGAGCATAAATTTTTTGAATAATAATTTCTCTTGAGAGATCATGATTGGAACATGAATATAACATTGACATAAGCCTCCCCCAAGCTTGAGCGATACTTTCTCCTTCGCTAGGCCAAAATTATATATATAATTACGATCACGATGAACCAGATGCATAGGATAAAACTTCTGATGAAATTCCAATTTCAATAGGTTATAGTTCGATGATCCAATATCATCCCATAGCCTAAACCATGTCAATGCCTTTCCCTTCAAAGATAAAGGGAAGACCTTCTTCTTGACTTCATCCTCGGGCAAACCTGCAAGCTTAAATAATCCACAAACTTCATCCACATAGATTAGATGCATATCAGGATGTAATGTTCCATCTCCTGCATAAGGATTAGACAACAGTTTCTCTATCATACCTGAAGGAATTTCATACTACATATTTTCAGTAGGTTGGGGAGCAAATCTTTTCTCTACCGATTGAGGTGAAGATACCACGAATAAGATCCTCAAAGGATTATTTTCCATAGTGACAAGTGACGGTAAATTTCAGCATGTAATATAAATGATTCCTTACCAAATTCTACTCACCAAAGGCGCTTCACTCCCCGGCAACGGCGCCAGAAAAGATTCTTGATGAACCACAAGTATAGGGGATCTATCGTAGTCCTTTTTATAAGTAAGAGTGTCAAACCCAACGAGGAGCAGAAGGAAATGACAAGCGGTTTTCAGTAAGGTATTCTCTGCAGGCACTGAAATTATCGGTAACAGATAGTTTTGTGATAAGGTAATTCGTAACGGGTAACAAGTAACAAAAGTAAACAAGGTGCAGAAAGGTGGCCCAATCCTTTTTGTAGCAAAAAACAAGCCTAGACAAACTCTTATATAAAGAAAAGCGCTCCCGAGGACAAATGGGAATTATCATCAAGCTAGTTTTCATCATGCTCGTATGATTCGCGTTTGGTACTTTGATAATTTCATATGTGGGAGGACCGGTGCTTGGGTACTGCCCTTCCTTGGACAAGCATCCCACTTATGATTAATCCCTCTTGCAAGCATCCACAACTACGAAAGATGAATTAAGGTAAACCTAACCATAACATGAAACATGTGGATCCAAATCAGCCCCTTACAAAGCAACACATAAACAAGGGTTTAAGCTTCTGTCACTCTAGCAACCCATCATCTACTTATTACTTCCCAATGCCTTCCCCTAGGCCCAAGCAATGGTGAAGTGTCATGTAGTCGACAGTCACATAACACCACTAGAGGAGAGACAACATACATCTCATCAAATATCGAACGAATACCAAATTCACATGACTACTTATAACAAGACTTCTCCCATGTCCTCAGGAACAAACGTAACAACTCACAAATTATATTCATGTTCAAAATCAGAGGGGTATTAATATGCATAAAGGATCTGAACATATGATCTTCCACCGAATAAACCAACTACCATCAACTACAAGGAGTAATCAACACTACTAGCAACCCACAGGTACCATCTGAGGTTTTGAGAAAAAGATCGGATACAAGAGATGAACTAGGGTTTGAGAGGAGATGGTGCTAGTGAAGATGTTGATGGAGATTGACCCCCTCTCGATGAGAGGATCGATGGTGATGACGAAGGTGATGATTTCCCCCTATCGGAGTGATGTTTCACCGGCAAAACAGCTCCGCCAGAGCCCTAGATTGCTTCCGCCAAGGTTCTGCCTTGAGACGGCGGCGCTTCGTCCCGAAAGCTCCCTTATGATTTTTTCCAAGGAAAAAGACACCATATAGAAAAAGTGGGCATCGGCGGGCTGCTATGTGGCCCACGAGGCAGGGGGCGCGCCCAGGGGGTAGGGCGTGCCCTCCACCCTCGTGGACGGTGGGTGGCCCCCCTCTGGTGCTTTCTTCGCCCAATATTTTTAATATATTCCAAAACTGACTTTCGTGGAGTTTCAGGACTTCTGGAGTTGTGCAGAATAGGTCTCTAATATTTGCTCCTTTTCCAGCCGAGAATTCTAGCTGCCGGCATTCTCCCTCCTCATGTAAACCGTGTAAAATAAGAGAGAAAAGGCATAAGTATTGTGACATAATGTGTAGTAATAGCTCATAATGCAATAAATAGCGATATAAAAGCATGATGCAAAATGGACGTATCAGTTTTCTTCGACACCTACCTGTGACTGAAGTAATTTTGTAAGGGCTCCTCCGGCTTGCAGGATTCTAAAAACGCGGGGATAGGAAAACACCGGAATAGGATAGGAATGCCCGTGGGAAACAGACCATTTGTAAACACAGGATTTCTGTGAACTTGGTTGTTTGGTTAATAGGAATTGGAAGAGCAGAGGAATGCAAAGAAACATTGCCAAATTAAAGTGAAACCATATGAAAGTGTGTACAGTTAGAATGTTATTCTGCCACTAATGCACTTGGTCTTGTTTTCATGCATAGGATTTTGAAAAGTAGGTCCAGGTGGATGTTTTGCTCCATTCCTTCCACCAAAATGTATGAATAATTGAATAGTAGAGTGTCATAAGAAAATTTCCTATTGCTATGTTTTTCCTTCAAACCAAAATAGCCCAAATGGATCGACATGAATGTAGAGTAATAAGTGATGCGACAAGTGCACAACCTCTTTACCATAGCCATGTCGACCTCGGCATCATTGGGTTGGTCATTGAAGATGTTGAGGCAGAGATGGCTGTCGAGGTGTGGAGGAAGATCTGAGGAATCTGTTGACGGCGTCCAGGGTACTTCTCTATTGTGATGGATGGTTCCGTCATTGGAGTAGTTGTGGCAAACCGTAAGACGTCGAGGCTGAAGCAGTACAAGACAGACATCGTTAATATCAAGTGGGATTCTAATAGCATCTCCAATAGATGATGTAAAATACATTACCAAAAATTGATATATGTAAAATTTAGATCACCCAAAAACACCTGACTACAATAGATGACGTAAAAACTATTGACTCTGGACTTAACTGTCAAAACTGAAATTTACTGTGGAGTCTGAATGTTAATGTCGAAACTGAATGCACTGGTAGCAGAGAGGCACTTCACATGTAGTTTAGGCCACTCAAGCACTAGTAGTTGAGAAATAGTGATCTAAAGCAGCAGGTGATCAACAGGGAACATAGTAGCAGATAGCAGCCAGAGCAGAAGTGTCTGGAGGAGCCGCACGAACTAGAGCCAGATCAGCAACTCGTGTAGCTGCAGCAGCCCGTGTACTAGCATCAGCAGCGTGAGCGAGAGCAAGAGCAGAGCAGCAGGACAAGCGACGGGGAGAGCAGAGCAGCAGTACGAGCGAGCGAGGGCTGGAGCAGCAGTAACAACACGAGCGAGCGAGAGCCGGAGCAGCAGCAGCATCAGATCTGGCTGGTATGGCTGCCGCCGCCGAAGGGGCCTCACACTGGGGGAGAGCGGCCATGGAGACGTCGCCCGCGGCAACGGCTTCGAGGTAGTCGCGCCATGGGGGTGCGGCATGGAGCACCGTCGGCGCCGGGAGGTCGAGTTAAGGAGAAGGTGCGATGCGATGAGTGTACAACCTCTTTGGTGGCGCCGAGTAGGCCTCAGCTTCGTCCTAGCAGTCAGTGAGGATGCTGCGGTTCCGATGGTGCAGGTTAAGGCGGTGCTGTGGGGATGGAGCAGCTGTGATAGATGAGGCGATCATCAGAGAAGCTCCTTGGAGGTGGAGGACAGGGCGGCTGAACCGGTGGGACGACGAGATCGATGGTGAATCCTCAGCCGGGGAGGTGGATGAGGGACGTCGAGCTGTTGTGGTGGACGACGTCGTTAGTGAAGAGGCTCCGGCTGGGCAGCGGTGAGGTGGCGAACAGAGGAGGGTGGGGTTTCACGGCTCGAACAAAGAGGTTATGGCGGCCTGGGATTTCGCATGGCAAAAAGGAGGCGATGGGGGGGGGGGGAACCATGACTTAGGGACGTGCTTGTCCAAAATGTAGGGTGTGTTACAAAAGTACCCCAACCAATTTGAACTAGCGGCCCTTTTGGCTCAGGGTTAGAAAGGGGATTTCACATGTTGGGATTTGACAGCTGGAGGGAGTTTTCGCGCATGTTGTATTTTCGGGATAGCAAGGCGCGAGTTGTGAAGGCGCGAGTTTTGGGAGCACGGTATCTGAATTTTTGGAATATAACAAGGTGCGGGTTAAATTTTAGGGACAAGCGTAATGTGTAATATTGTACGTACCAAATCAATTCGCACTTACCTCAACGAAAAAGATAAAGCTATTCACACCACACAAAGAGAGAGTCTTGTCCCATTTTATTGTACAAATGCTATTCAGAGCTATGAATCCATGTTATGTCCAATTAAATTTTTTCGCTGGCTGTATAGTGCATGTAACCTACTCATAGCAACATTTTAGTGCATTCCAAATGTCTATACTACCGCTGCAATTTGAACTAAATTTGAATTCGTTTCTCTATTTGAATAAGAATCCACAATCATGATTGTTGCAAACTTAAGCCATCATTCGTGTAGTATCTTAACAACACACCACATGATTACTATAGAGATAGATATGAACTATGTGTACTATATGAACTTGAATTCAAATTGTTGAATACACTTGATTTTTATTCCAAATAATAGTACACCGTGTTTATCACACAAAGTATAGTTCCCTGCCCCCTACATTATGACAAGTATTTAGCCCTGAGCTGCAAAAGCCACACATTATCCCAAATTATAATCGATGTTCCATATATTATATGTAGTATAACATGTTAATAACCACACCATGCATATCACCATTATATATATTCATTCATGCATGCATCGGTTTAAAACACTATGATATCTTCTTCAAATATCCGAATCCACTTTTTTGTAATTAATTATGATCTTTGTTCGTCTTTTACACCTTCACGATCCTCTTCTCTTTGTAGCTAGCTAGCGCTAACTTCTATCGTGCATGCATACGCCCTCCCCCTCTCACCATCCCACAGAGTCCTCTCCATCGTGCACGTTCGTTTCTCTTTAGGTCGTTCACCCATGGTGTGTGTAGGCCCCCCGGCTCCTTCTTTCCGACACACACCGGTTGTAGCCAAGTGTGCCTACCACAAACACAAACTTCCCCTCTTCTCTTCTCACCGTCCATGCCCCCCAATGTCCAATATGGTTCCACGCAAGTGCACACTCCCACCCCTCTTTTCATCGATCTCATACTCACACACTCCTCTCCCATTGACATAGTAGGCCTCTCGCACCACCTCCTAGCTGCACCCCTCTCCACCTGTTCATCTCTCCGGACATTACTTGCTTCTAACACATGCATGCATGTATACGTACCGATCTCCCTACATATAGCTAGGTCGACTATAATTCTGTTTCCCCATGCACCGATTGACTTACCTCACTAGTTATGTCTCTCCCTTTCTCGGACACAAGACAATTGATCTTCCTATGTAGTTACGTCCGCTTACCACAACCATATCATCCCCCCGCATACCTCCCAACCTGTCTCTCACACGCACGTGCATAGACAGGTAGACATCCCCTCTCTTATTGATATTGCACTCATACCCTCTGTTTGTCTAGCAGGCCTCTCCCACCGTTTGTGAGAAGCAACTCCACCATCAACCCTCCGACAATCTACCTTTGTCTTTCTCCCAACCTTATTCCTCTGCTACACACATGCATGGATGTCGATCGATCTCCCTCAATACATAGCTAGGTCTCTCTCCTTCTCCACACATATACTAGTTGATCTACCTCTTAATAGTTAGGTCTCAGCCCCCTCCCCCCCCACACCAATAGTCGAACGTTGTAGGTACGTCTCCATGCCACAGAGAAAAACTGCACCTCTGCCCTCTCACATTCCAGTAGGGTAGCCGCCATGTATCTTTGACATGGGCAAACACAAATTCGATGGCACTCTTTATCAATCGCGCACCCACACACTTCATCCCTGTTTTTGATTCTAACTATATCTCACGCCGATGATCCCTCCACTATCTTCTCGTGGATCGCTCCCTCTATATATGATATCCATGACTTTGTTTCACACACATTGCATATGTTACATTTTTTTGTTTGAGATATCATCGACACATTGCCTCTGTTTCGCACAAACCATCTCTCTCACACCCACCCACGTATGTACCTGCACCAAAAGAAGAGGTGCACGCACAACACACATACTCATGTCTCGTTCCCGACCACACCCGCGTGGGTACACGGTGGAGTTCATTTCTATATGAAAAGGCAGCCCACGTGACAATTTGACGTGTGTAGCAGTTGTTTACTCGAAGGAGGGTCCTGTAACACGCGTAGATGGAACAAAGTTTGACTTGATGCATTAGTATTAAATAAAGTTATATTCCTCAATGGCACGTACGGAATATAAAACGATTGTTGTCTTGAAAAAGAAAAAAACCGCTCCACTATATACAATGGAACCTGCCTGCCGGGGTTTGTCTCTCATCACACTATCTCACACAAGGCGGCGGTGGCCTCTCTCTCTCTCACCGTTGGTCACTGATGCGCCGCATCCCGTCCACTGGCGGAAAGGGAGGATGTGCATCATTTCTCCGTTCAACGGCATTGAGGTAGCACGTCTCGATCTGCGGTACCTGCCGTTCTCTCTGACCAAGGTCTGGCGCGGTAGGACCTTCGCCACTTCCTCACTGCAGGTACAACTTCCCCCGGCCTTGCTCCACTGCCCATCTTCCCACGTTGCTGCATGTGGAAAATCCTGCATGTGGATCTTCTTTAATTGTTTGCTTAAAATGTATCTCGGCCGGCATACTTTCCATCTTGCAATCTCGTCCTCAAACCGTTTTTGATAAACCACCATGTTGATATCTTTCCCTTATTACATGGAATATGCTTCTTTTTTGTTGGTGTATGTGTCTTCAACTCGTGTTATTGGGTAGTAATTGTTTCCTTTCTACCTCCTTTTGCAAACAGGGCTATCCATTTCACCTCTTTGCCTTTTGGTGAACTGCACAAATCACTTTTTTCTTAAGAGTGTTTTGTGCAGTTCCGCCAAAATGTCGCACGGGCAAGGTTTTTACATTTCTATGGGACTGCAGAAAGGAAGATTGGTTTTGCTATCCTCCTCATCCAACTCCGTGCCTAATCTTCTCCAACAAGTAGTTAGTCCTAAAGAGAGATCGGATAGGTGATCGGCTTCTATTTGTGTGTGTTATGTTTCATCATCTGGTTCCACTATTATTGTAATCACACTGACTGAATATCTTTGCAAACAGGGATGATCAGCTCGATTTTAGTGGAGATGCACAAAATGATCGGATTATGATGTCCTCCATACACCTCTTTTTGGCTACAGGGATGATCAACTCGATTTTAGTGGAGCTGCAAAAAATGATTGGATTGTGATGTCCTCCATACACATCTTTTGGGTGAAACTAGCTGCCAACCAATGAACACTGTGCCCAGGAAATGGAGCCATGCCTACGAATAGCATCAATCAATTATATATTTTTCTTTATTTGTTCACCTTCTCACAACTTTGTCTTCAGTTGTGATGTGAATATTGGCGCTGATCTATGAACCATTGAGATGCATTAGCAGCCATGGTTGTTTCATGTGTATTTGATGGAATGTTGTTACGAGACAATCTTGAGGCAAGAGGACACATGAATCCTAAGTTGAAACCTTTTTTTCCTGCGGGAACCAAAGTTGAAACCTTCATAGCATCACAGTAAAATTTCGTTATGCTGGAAAATTATGCATACATATAAACAAATCATGAAAGATTGGTAGCAATGCCAGAAACAATTCAACTTCGTTTCGCCAACATGTGGGACATCCTTCATCCGGCTCCACCTGCAATGCAGCAATATTGAGTGCACAACTGCAGGGAAGATTCACCCTGGTCATTGCGTTGTAGTAATAATGACTAGTGAGTAGTCAAATCACAGAGCCCCACCTTCGCCACAGTAAGTTGCTCGGACGAAGCAACCATCATTTCCCTCTTTGATGAATCCGCTGGTACCCCAATATTCCAAGAGTAATAAGTTGCTCGGGCGAAGCAACCATCACTTCACCTTTCCCAAAGTAAGTACTACCTCCTTTTTTATTCTAGAAATAACCACACGCAAATATTGGACGGTAGCAGCACAGCAACTGAATCAAAAATTGAAACCAACCAATGAACTACTACTAATGGTGAGTGTTTGCTAGTATCATGTACTCCGTCTGTCCATGTATATAGGGCTTAATGCGTTTTCCGAGACTAACTTTCGCCCTGTTTGGATCCATGGGTTAGAGTTAGTTTGAGCTAGTTGGGGCTCAAATAGCCCTAAAGTATCCAAACATGAGGGTTAAATTGGAGCAAGTTGCACCAAGCCCACCAAAAAAACTATCCCACCCAAGAGGTGCTAATTGGAGATAGTTCTCATTGGGCCCACTGAAAATCACTTTTCTCTCTCTATCCTGCAAGCCAAGTGGTGCTAATTGGAGCTAGTTCTCATGGGGCCCACTGAAAAATTACTTTTCTCTCTCCATCAAGTGCATTTATCGTCAATCTATCCCTATCATCCAAACACCTCTTTGGCTAGAGTTAGTTCAGGGTTCGTCATGAGTTAGTATAACCTCTAGCTAAGTTAGAGTATCCAAATAGGAGCAGTATAGGACATGCAAGTTGCTCAAAGCATACCGTCAAATTCGTAAGTGAAAGGATTTTTTTTGAAACAGAACGTGAAAGCATCTTTGAATGATATAATTTGCAAATTACATAAAATATTATCAATAGTCAAAGGCAACCTCGAAGAATACATTAGGCCCTATATAAAATCTTATCAATAGTCAAAACCAAGTGTTACTAGTACACCAAACAAGTTCAAAACGAGAAACTGGACCCACTCACGACACGGCACGCATGTCTCGTTTGGTCCGTCGGTCAAAGCGCTTCCTCTTCTTGGCATAACAATAGAGTACATTTTTTTAGAATGCTCTTGGCATGTCGTTAACATGTGATGAGTTAACCGACCTCAATAGACGGCAAAATTGCCAGCCTGCCGCAGTTTGAGAAAGACGAGGAGCGAGAAGCAATATGGGCTGGTGGATTACTAAAGCTAGGTGTCGCACGGAGGCCAAGAAATATGGTGATAGCGTTGATTGTCCATGTATGATGTAACTACACTCGGCTGCCGTGTTTAAAAGGAATACGAGCACGAAGAGAAGAGGTGCAGGCACCGACGCAGGTACTCTTTGCCTCTTTCCCTAATACTCACGCACGGGTACACGGTGAGCTCATTTCTGTATGAAGAGGCGGCTCACCAGATAATTTGGCGAGTGTAGTAGTTGTTCATGGGAACCACACGTGGGCGAATCAAAGTTCGATCATGACGCAGTCGCGCATTTTTTATAAAGTAAGTTATTCTATTCGACGGCACGTACACAACATTATTTTCTCAATGGAACGTGAATCGTGCATGCACTGAATGACGGAGCACGGGATGGTAGCCATGGACTTGGTCAGCCCTTTTTGGAGACTAATGCACTACTTCTGATGTGTCCCGTCAACTCGCAAACAAGGAGAAGCGTTGCTTACTACTAGTACGACCTCTCCCTTGCTCACGTGCGCGCGTGGCTTGCGGGACGAGGAGAAGCTTTTTCTTTACGATAGTGCACCTAATACACGCGGTGGACATGTGATACGTCTCCAACGTATCTATAATTTTTGATTGCTCCATGCTACTTTATCTACTGTTTTGGACTATATTGGGCTTTATTTTCCACTTTTATATTACTTTTGGGACTAACCTATTAACCGGAGGCCCAGCCCAGAATTGTTGTTTTTTGCCTTCTTCAGTATTTTGAAGAAAAAGAATATCAAATGGAGTCCAAACGGAATGAAACCTTCGGGATCGTGATTTTCCAACCGAATGTGATCCAGGAGACTTGGACCCTACTCCAAGTAGTGCCCGAGGAGGCCACGAGGGTGGAGGGCGCCCCCCCGGGCGCGCCTCCTACCTCGTGGGCCCCTCGAAGCTCCACCGACGTACTCCTTCCTCCTATATATACCTACGTATCCCCGAACGACTAGAACAGGAGCCAAAAACCTAATTCCACCGCCGCAACCTTCTGTATCCACGAGATCCCATCTTGGGGCCTGTTCCGGAGCTCCGCCGGAGGGGGCATCCACCACGAAGGGCTTCTGCATCATCACCATAGCCCCTCCGATGAAGTGTGAGTAGTTTACTTCAGACCTTCGGGTCCATAGCTAGTAGCTAGATGGCTTCTTCTCTCTTTTTGGATCTCAATACAATTTTCTCCCCCTCTCTCGTGGAGATCTATTCGATGTAATCTTCTTTTTGCGGTGTGTTTGTTGAGACTGATGAATTGTGGGTTTATGATCCAGTATTATCTATGGAAAATATTTGATTCTTCTATGAATTCTTTTATGTATGATTGAGTTATCTTTGCAAGTCTCTTTGAATTATCCTTTTTGGTTTGGCCAACTAGATTGGTAGTTCTTGCAATGGGAGAAGTGCTTAGCTTTGGGTTCAATCTTGCGGTGTCCTTACCCAGTGACAGAAGGGGCAGCAAGGCACGTATTGTATTGTTGCCATCGAGGATAACAAGATGGGGTTTTTATCATATTGCATGAATTTATCCCTCTACATCATGTCATCTTGCTTACGGCGTTACTCTATTTTTAACTTAATACTCTAGATGCATGCTGGATAGCGGTCGATGAGTGGAGTAATAGTAGTAGATGCAGAATCGTTTCGATCTACTTGTTTTGGACGTGATGCCTATATACATGATCATTGCCTAGATATACTCATAACTATGCTCAATTCTGTCAATTGCTCAACAGTAACTTGCTCACCCACCGTAGAATACTTATGCTCTTGAGAGAAGCCACTAGTGAAACCTATGGCCCCCAGGTCTATTCTCATCATATCAATCTATATCACTTTATTTACTTGCTTTGTTGTTACTTTGCCTTTACTTTTTACTTTGCGTCTATCTATCAAAAATACTAAAAATATTATCTCTATCAGATCTCACTCTCGTAAGTGACCGTGAAGGGATTGACAACCCCTAAGCGTTCGTCGCGAGTTGCTATCGTTTTGTGTAGGTACAAGGGACTTGTGCGTGCTCTCCTACTGGATTGATACCTTGGTTCTCAAAAACTGAGGGAAATACTTACGCTACTTTGCTGCATCATCCTCTCCTCTTCGGGGAAATCCAACGCAGTGCTCAAGAGGTAGCAAGAAGAATTTCTGGCGCCGTTGTCAGGGAGGCTCACGCAAGCAAGTCAACCATACCAAGTACACATCGCAATCCCTATCTCTCGCATTACATTATTTGCCATTTGCCTCTCGTTTTCCTCTCCCCCACTTCACCCTTGCCGTTTTATTTGCCCTCTCTTTCCCAATCTCCTCCTCTCTTTCCCTTTCGCCTTTTCTCGTTGCCTTTCTGTTTGCTTGTGTGTTGGATTACTTGTTGCCATGGCACAAGATAATACCAAATTGTGTGATTTCTCGAATACCAATAATAATGATTTCCTTATTACTCCGATTGCTCCTCTTAATAATGATGAGCCTTGTGAAATCAATACCGCCTTGTTGAATCTTGTTATGAAAGATCAATTCGCCGGCCTTCCTAGTGAAGATGCCGCTAGTCATCTAAACAATTTTGTTGATTTGTGTGATATGCAAAAGAAGAAAGATACGTATAACAATATTGTCAAATTGAAGTTATTTCCGTTTTCACTTAGAGATCGTGCTAAAGTTTGGTTTTCATCTTTGCCTAAAAATAGTATTGATTCTTGGAACAAGTGCAAAGATGCTTTTATCTCTAAGTATTTTCCTCCCGCTAAGATTATCACTCTTAGGACCAATATTATGAATTTTAAACAACTTGATCATGAGCATGTTGCCCAATCTTGGGAAAGAATGAAATTGATGCTTCGCAATTGCCCTACTCATGGTTTGAATTTATGGATGATCATACAAAAAATTTATGCCGGATTGAATTTTTCTTCTAGAAATCTTTTAGATTCGGCCGCGGGAGGCACTTTTATGGAAATTACATTAGGGGATGCTACCAAATTGCTTGATAATGTTATGGCTAATTATTCTCAATGGCACACCAAAAGATCTTCTAGTAAGAAAGTGCATGCTATAGAAGAAATTAATGTTTTGAGTGAAAAGATGGATGAACTTATGAAGATCTTTGCTCCTAAAAATACTCCTCTTGATAAGAATGAGTGCCTTTATCTACTTTGCTTTAGAATAATAATGAATCTATGGATGTGAATTTTGTTGGTAGGAATAGGTTTGGAAACAACGCGTATAGAGGGAATTTTAATCCTAGGCCTTATCCTAGTAATCCTTCTAATAATTATGGAAATTCCTACAATAACTCTTATGGAAATTTTAACAAGATGCCCTCTGAATTTGAGAGTAGTGTTAAAGAGTTTATGAATTCACAAAAGAATTTTAATGCTTTGCTTGAAGAGAAATTGCTTAAAGTTGATGATTTGGCTAGGAACGTTGATAGAATTTCTCTTGAAATTGATTCTTTAAAGCTTAGATCTATTCCTCCTAAGCATGATATCAATGAGTCTCTCAAAGCCATTAGAATTTCCATTGATGAGTGCAAGGAAAGAACCGCTAGGATGTGTACTTCCAAAGATGCCTTTATTAAAGCGTGTTCTTCCAATCCCTATGAAATTCAAGATGAAGATATAAAAGTTATTGATGTGTCCCCCATTAAATCTTTGTTTTGCAATATGAATCTTGATGAATCTGAAGATTATCTTCCTTTACCTAGAAGGCGTTCTAAGAATTCGGAGTTTCTAGATCTTGATGATGAAATTGATGAAAGAGGGATTGAAATAAATAAAAATCGTGATGCTGCTAAACCCACTATTTTGGATCTCAAAGAATTTAATTATGAGAACTGCTCTTTGATTGGTTGTATTTCCTTGTTGCAATCCGTGCTAGATTCTCCTCATGCTTATAGTCAAAATAAGGCCTTTGCCGAACATATTGTTGATGCTTTGATGCAATCTTATGAAGAAAAACTTGAGTTGAAAGTTTCTATCCCTAGAAAACTCTATGATGAATGGGAACCTACTATTAAAATTCAAATTAAAGATTTTTAGTTTCATGCTTTGTGTGATTTGGGTGCTAGTGTCTCTACTATCCCCAAAACTTTATGTGATTTGCTATATTTCTGTGATTTTGATGATTGCTCTCTAAACTTGCATCTTGCGAATTCCACTATTAAAAAGCCTATGGTAAGAATTAATGATGTTCTTATTGTTGCAAATAGGAATTATGTGCACGTAGATTTTATCGTTCTTGATATAGATTGCAATCCTTCATGTCCTATTATTCTTGGTAGACCTTTCCTTAGAACGATTGGTGCAATTATTGATATGAAGGAAGGAAATATTAGATTCCAATTTCCCTTAAAGAAGGGTATGGGACACTTCCCTAGAAAGAAAATAAAATGACCATATGAATCTATCATGAGAGCCACTTATGGATTGCCTACCAAAGATGGCAATACCTAGATCTATCTTTGTTTTTATGCCTAGCTAGGGGCGTTAAACTATAGCGCTTGTTGGGAGGCAACCCAATTTTATTTTGTGTTTTTTGTTTTTGCTTCTGCTTAGGAATAAATAATCCATCTACCTTCTGTTTGTATGTGGTTTTATGTTTTAATTAGTGTTTGTGCCAAGTAGAACCTATAGGATAACCTACGATGATAGTTGATTTGGTTCTGCTGAAAAACAGAAACTTTGCGCGCACGAATTTAGTTATGATAAATCACAGAAACGTGATTTTGCGTTGATTCTTTTTGATGCTGATCAATAAACAAATTTTCCAGGACTTCCTATTTTTGCAGAATTTTTAGAGTTCCAGAAGTTTGCGTTAGTTACAGATTGCTACAGACTGTTCTGTTTTTAACAGATTCTGTTTTTCGTGTGTTGTTTGCTTATTTTGATGAATCTATGGCTAGTAAATTAGTTTATAAACCATAGAGAAGTTGGAATACAGTAGGTTTAACACCAATATAAATAAAGAATGAGTTCATTATAGTACCTTGAAGTAGTCTTTTGTTTTCTTTCTCTAACGGAGCTCACGAGATTTCTGTTGAGTTTTGTGTTGTGAAGTTTTCAAGTTTGGGGTGGATTCTTTTGATGGATTATGGAACAAGGAGTGGAAAGAGCCTAAGCTTGGGGATGCCCATGGCACCCCCAAGATAATCCAAGGACACCAAAAAGTCAAAGCTTGGGGATGCCCCGGAAGGCATCCCCTCTTTCGTCCACTTCCATCGATAATTTACTTGGAGCTATATTTTTATTCACCAACATGATATCTGTTTTGCTTGGAGCGTCTTGTATTATTTGTGTCTTTGCTTGTTAGTCTACCACAGTCATCCTTGTTGTACACATCTTCTGAGAGAGACATACATGAATTGGAATTTGCTAGAATACTCTATGTGCTTCACTTATATCTTTTGAGCTTGATATTTTGCTCATAGTGCTTCACTTATATCTTTTGAGCGTGATAATTTTTGCTGAGTACTTCACTTAGACCTTTTAGAGCACGGTGGTGGATTTGTTTTAAAGAAACTATTGATCTCTCATGCTTCACTTAGATTATTTGAGAGTCGTTGATAGCATGGTAATTTGCTTAATGTTAATACACTTGGTATTCAAGATATGTGAAACTTTCTTTTGAGTGAATTGAATAGTAAGATAAGTTTGATGCTTGATAATTGTTTTGAGATATGGAGGTGATAATATCAAAGTCGTGCTAGTTGGGTGATTATGAATTTGAGAAATACTTGTGTTGAAGTTTGCAAATCCCGTAGCATGCACGTATGGTTAAAGTTGTGTAACAAATTTGAAACATGAAGTGTACCTGGCTTGTGCATCCTTATGAGTGACAGTCGGGGACGAGCGATGGTCTTTTCCTACCAATCTATCCCCCTAGGAGCATGCGCGTAGTACTTGAATTTTTGATGACTTCTAAATTTTTGCAATAAGTATATGAGTTCTTTTGACTAATGTTGAGTCCATGGATTATACGCACTCTCACCTTTCCACTTTTGCTAGCCTCTTCGGTACCGTGCATTGCCCTTTCTCACTTTGAGAGTTGGCGCAAACTTCGCCGGTGCATCCAAACCCCGTGATACGATATACTCTATCACACATAAACCTCCTTATATCTTCCTCAAAACAGCCACCATACCTACCTATCATGGCATTTCCATAGCCATTCCGAGATATATTGGCATGCAACTTCCACCATCATCATCATGACATACATTACTTTTGTCATATTGCTATTGCATAATCTTGTAGTTGACATCGTATTTGTGGCAAAGCCACCATGCGTTATTTTCCATACATGTCACTCTTGATTCATTGCACCATCCCGATACACCGCCGGAGGCATTCATATAGAGTCATATCTTGTTCTAAGTTTCGAGTTGTAATCCTTATGTTGTAATCAATAGAAGTGTGATGATCATCATTATTAGAGCATTGCCCAAATAAAAAAAGGGAAAGGCCAAAAAAAAGCCCAAAAAATAAAAAAAGGGCAATGCTACTATCTCTTTTTCCACACTTGTGCTTCAAAGTAGCACCTTGTTCTTCATGTAGTGAGTCTCATATGTTGTGCTTCAAAGTAGCACCTTGTTCCCCATGTAGTGAGTCTCATAAGTTGTGTTTTCATACTAGTGGGAATTTTTCATTGTAGAACTTGGCTTGTATATTCCTACGATGGGCTTCCTCAAATGCCCTAGGTCTTCATGAGCAAGCAAGTTGGATGCACACCCACTAGTTTTCTTTTGTTGAGCATTCATAGCTCTAGTGCATCCGTTGCATGGCAATCCCTACTCCTCATGTTGACATCAATTGATGGGAATCTCCATAGCCCGTTGATTAGCCTCGTCAATGTGAGACTTTCTTCTTTTTTTGTCTTCTCCACACAAACCCCATCATCATATTCTATTCCACCCACATTGCTATATCCATGGCTCGCGCTCATGTATTGCGTGAAGGTTGAAAAAGTTTGAGATTATTTGAGTATGAAACAATTGCTTGGCTTTTCATCGGGGGTATAGAAGTTGGGAACATCTTCGTGTGACGAAAATGAAGCATAGCCTAACTATATGATTTTGTAGGGATGAACTTTCTTTGGCTAAGTTATTCTGAGTTGACATAATTGCCTTGATTAGTATGCTTGAAGTATTATTATTTTTAGGTCAATATGAACTTTTATCTTGAATCTTTCGGATCTGAATATGCATACCATGATTAAGAAGTTTTACATTGAAATTATGCCAAAGTATCACTCCACATCAAAAAATTCTTTTTTATCATTTACCTACTCAAGGACGAGCAGGAATTAAGCTTGGGGATGCCTGATACGTCTCCAACGTATCTATAATTTTTGATTGATCCATGGTACTTTATCTACTGTTTTGGACTATATTGGGCTTTATTTTCCACTTTTATATTACTTTTGGGACTAACCTATTAACCGGAGGCCCAGCCCAGAATTGGTGTTTTTTGCCTTTTTCAGTATTTCGAAGAAACAGAATATCAAACGGAGTCCAAACGGAATGAAACCTTCAGGATCGTGATTTTCCAACCGAACGTGATCCAGGAGACTTGGACCCTACTCCAAGTAGTGCCCGAGGAGGTCACGAGGGTGGAAGGCGCCCCCCTGGGCGCGCCCCCTACCTCGTGGGCCCTTCGGAGCTCCACCGACGTACTCCTTCCTCCAATATATACCTACGTATCGCCGAACGATCAGAATAGGAGCCAAAAACCTAATTCCACCGCCGCAACCTTCTGTATCCATGAGATGCCATCTTGGGGCCTGTTCCGGAGCTCCGTCGGAGGGGGCATCCACCATGGAGGGCTTCTACATCATCACCATAGCCCCTCCGATGAAGTGTGAGTAGTTTACTTCAGACCTTCGGGTCCATAGCTAGTAGCTAGATGTCTTCTTCTCTCTTTTTGGATCTCAACACAATGTTCTCCCCCTCTCTCGTGGAGATCTATTCGATGTAATCTTCTTTTGCGGTGTGTTTGTTGAGACCGATGAATTGTGGGTTTATGATCCAGTATTATCTATGGAAAATATTTGATTCTTCTCTGAATTCTTTTATGTATGATTGAGTTATCTTTGCAAGTCTCCTCGAATTATCCTTTTTGGTTTGGCCAACTAGATTGGTAGTTCTTGCAATGGGAGAAGTGCTTAGCTTTGGGTTCAATCTTGCGGTGTCCTTGCCCAGTGACAAAAGGGGCAGCAAGGCACATATTGTATTGTTGCCATCGAGGATAACAAGATGGGGTTTTTATCATATTGCATGAATTTATCCCTCTACATCATGTCATCTTGCTTACGGTGTTACTTTTTTTTAAATTAATACTCTAGATGCACGCTGGATAGCGGTCGATGAGTGGATTAATAGTAGTAGATGCAGAATCGTTTCGATCTACTTGTTTTGGACATGATGCCTATACACATGATCATTGCCTAGATATACTCATAACTATGCTCAATTCTGTCAATTGCTCTACTGTAATTCGTTCACCCACCGTAGAATACTTATGCTCTTGAGAGAAGCCACTAGTGAAACCTATGGGCCCCGAGTCTATTCTCATCATATCAATCTATATCACTTTATTTACTTGCTTTGTTTTTACTTTTCCTTTACTTTTTACTTTGCGTCTATCTATCAAAAATACCAAAAATATTATCTCTATCAAATCTCACTCTCGTAAGTGACCATGAAGGGATTGACAACCCCTAAGCGTTGGTTGCGAGTTGCTATCGTTTTGTGTAGGTACGAGGGACTTGTGTGTGGTCTCCTACTGGATTGATACCTTGGTTCTCAAAAACTGAGGGAAATAATTACGCTACTTTGCTGCATCATCCTCTCCTCTTCGGGGAAATCCAACGCAGTGCTCAAGAGGTAGCAACATGCAGCAGTTCATTCGGTGTCAGACTGCCAGAAGTAGGAGTATACTGTAGTACCATCAACATTGTTTGTCTTTTGGAAGAGGCGAAGAGGCAAAGAGCCAAGCGCATGGTCACCTACTCACAGTATAACCGGCCGTGTTTGCATGAATTTTTTAACGTAATATAATCTGAGTGGATTGCTCCAGTGGTCATCACACGTGAGCCAATCGATTTGCACCCATCCGTGCTCCATTTTGTCTTGCATTCCTTCCTCCATCCAGCACACTGACAAGTGGGCCCCATGCTCATGTATGCCAATGTGGCAGTCAATTATTTTGCCAGAGTCAGCTATCAAACCCTTTCGATGCCACATCAATGTACCCACTAAAAACAAGTTAGACTTGTTCAGTTCAACCGCCTGCCTATGTGTTTGGAGAGGAATTGGTCAGTAGTGAGGCGGTTCTATAGGTGGGCAGGCGGCAAAAAAATAGGGGGAAACACGCGAACCAGCTAGACGAGATATTTGGTTGATATATTGTTGAATAATATAAAATATTATGAGTGCAGATGATCCACCGCGAGGTTCCTTGCTCCTTCCCGGTCGTCGCGAATCTATGTTCTTCCACTCTTTTTTTACTTGAGCTTTGTTCATCCTTTTGCTATCACGCGAGTCATCTAGTTAGCATCAAGGTGCAAATGTCATGCTATAAAATGGAGATAAGTAGCGCGTAAGTGAGTCATGCACTTTCATAGCGCCTAGTTGATGTGGAGCATCCTTCCATCATCCCCATGGACTCTACATCAACACATCCAACCCCACAAGGACCCATGACAAGAGCTAGAGCATGTGCTTTGGAAACCGAGGTGAACTCCTTCCTACTAGACTTGCATATGGACACAAATGGAACATGTCTACTACCTCACCAAAATATGCTATGCCTCCTTAGGTATGAAGGGGAACATCACCAAGAAGCTGAGGAGCATCCCCAAGGAGAAGGAGAACCACCCCAAGGCCATAAGGATCAAGACGGAGTGCAACAGCAGCAAAACAGCAAGTCCCAGGTGACCCCGTGCGCACGGGCCCCCGAGACCCCGTGCCCACGGGCTACACAGGAACCCAGCGCTGGAGCACCCCGTGCGCACGGGCGTGTACCGTGCCCACGAGACCCCCGTGCGCACAGGCCCAACTTACCCCGTGCGCACGGGCCTCCCAGGATGGACGGCTGAGATGACTTCTTCGACTCCCCTTCTCCTCCTTCGACCCCAAGCCTATATATTCCGTACCTAGGGCCATGTTTAGGGTTAGCAAAGTATTAGATGAGATCTTGGTGAGCTTTGCTCCATTACCTTCCCTCTTTGAGGATCAAGACCCCATAGGGAAGAATCCTTGAGGATTTCAAGACCTCCATTGGGAGAAGACTACCACGAAGACCCCTCTTCCTTTGGATTTGGGATGAACTTTACCCTTGTATCTTTCCTTTGATTGTGTTTGAGACTTGTGGATCTTGTGTTGTTACTCTAGTGGATGTGTAATCAGGAATTGTTGGAGTGATTGCCTCTTTGTGTTCATCTTCGTGTTCATGTTGTTCTTGTGATTTCCCTCCTTTTTCCCCTCCAAGTGTGAAAAGGTCCTTCCTAGGGTTCTACCCTACATCATATGGTATCATGAGCCACGTTTATTCACATCTTGGAGTCCCTACCTTCCACTTTCTAGCTTGATTTTGTTGTTTTTCGTCCTAATCCGAAAATCCCCACCAAAAATAGCCCCAAAAATTTCTCTAGCAATTTGTTGATCTTGTGAGATTTGGTTGATTGGATCCACAAATTTGGTGTTTGGCAAGTGGATCTACACCTCCACCATCATCCCCACCCATCCCCCACTGAAATTTGGCCAAAAACTTGCAATCACCACGAAATCACAGAAGTTCATCCGCTCTCGGGAGACCCCGTGCACACGGGCCTCACTTACCCCGTGCACACGGGCCATCCACGAACTTTCGGCCATTTTTCTGTTTTTCTTATTTTGTATCACCACCACCTCTCGAGTTCTTCCACAACATTCCATGTGTTTGTTGAGTGTTCGGTTGCGATTTCTCTTGTGTCCTAAGGTGTTTCGGCTACTTAGGCGCAACTTGGTATCATCATCGCCACCAATCATCGACTCGGATAACACTTCGACTTCGACAAGATCATCTCCAACAATTCCCGATTACACATCCACTAGAGTAACAACACAAGATCCACAAGTCTCAAACACAATCAAAGGAAAGATACAAGGGTAAAGTTCATCCCAAATCCAGAGGAAGAGGGGTCTTGGTGGTAGTCTTCTCCCAATGGAGGTCTTGAAATCCTCAAGGATTCTTCCCTATGGGGTCTTGATCCTCAAAGAGAGAAGGTAATGGAGAAAAGCTCCCCAAGATCTCATATAATACTTTGCTAACCCTAAACATGGCCCTAGGTATGGAATATATAGGCTTGGGGTCAAAGGAGGAGAAGGGGAGCCGAAGAAGTCATCTCAGCCGTCCATCCTGGGAGGCCCGTGCGCACGGGGTAAGTTGGGCCCATGCGCACGGGGTAAGTTGGGCATGGTACACGCCCGTGCACACGGGGTGCTCCAGCGCTGGGTTCCTTGTAGCCCGTGGGCACGGGGTCTCGGGGCCCCGTGCGCACGGGGTCACCTGGGACTTGCTGTTTTGCTGCTGCTGCACTCCGTCTTGACCCTTATGGCCTTGGGGTGGTTCTCCTTCTCGTTGGGGATGCTCCTGAGCTTCTTGGTGATGTTCCCCTTCATACCTAAGGAGGCATAGCATATTTTGGTGAGGTAGTAGACATGTTCCATTTGTGTCCATATGCAAGTCTAGTAGTAAGGAGTTCACCTCGGTTCACCGCATCGACAACCTCGCCACCGACTTGCGACTCTCCGAGCAACGTACACGTGACTACTTCGACAACAAGCTCGACTCGCACAAGCAAGAGAACGATGCAAGAATGGACGAGATCCGAGCTTTGTTGGTCAACTGGCCTCCTTCAACTTCTTCATACTCAAGACGGAGCCACTCAAGTCGACACTCCGACGACACCTTCTCCGGCTCAAGTACACCGTCATCGACCATTCTTCGACGAGCCGCATGTCAAGTCCGGCATGCATCGCGCGACCCGCTACATGTCAAGCATTCACAAGAGCAAGTCGATGAGCAAGTTCCTCGTCCTCAAACAAACCAAGTCACTTTTGCTCTAGCTCAAGAACGACAACGTCTTCGTCGTCAAGAAGAAGAAGAACGAGCGCGTCTACACCAAGAGGAACAAGACGCCGAGGCCCAACGTCTTCAACAACAACAACGAGAAGCACAAGCTCTTGAGGCGGAACGTGCCCTTCAAGAATCAAGTCGAGCCATCGCCAACCGCAATCGCGAACGGTGCAATCAAGAGGAAGCCCTTCGAGAAGAAATACAAGAGAGGAACTATCAACCACGTGTGCACCGTCAAGTTTCGCAAGCTCCTCCACAAGCTCGTCAAGCTCCACCTCAACCCCAAGCGCAACAAGAGCGACACCAAGTGGAACAAGTGCTTCAAGACCCTCCTCCACGCCAAGAGCGACATCATGAGGAACGAGAATTCGAGGACTTTCCAAGGCAAGAGCGATACCGCAACCGCTATCAAGATGAAGAGCAACGCTATGGGAAACTCAAATTCACAATGCCCAAGTTCAATGGAAGCAATGATCCGGAAGAATACCTCTCATGGGCATTGAAGGTTGACAAAATCTTTCGTTTGCACAACTATGAGGAAGAGAAGAAGATCGCAATGGCATCACATGAGTTCCAAGACTATGTTCTAATATGGTGGGAACAAGTCCTTGAGCGCCGAGAAGAAAGAGGTGACCCTCCAATCACCACTTGGGCTCAAATGAAGGATGTCATGCGAGCACGATTCATGCCCACCTACTACAACCGTGATCTCTTCAAGAAGCTACAACTCCTCAAGCAAGGAGCAAAGAGTGTTGAAGAATACTACAAGGAAATGGAGATAGCCATGATTCGAGCCAATGTCAAGGAAGATGATGAGCAAACAATGGCATGATTCTTGAATAGACTCAATCATCCCATCAAGAAGATCGCCGACTTCCAACCCTACTCCAACCTCATCGAGCTAGTGCATCAAGCGACTAAGGCGGAACGTCAAGTGCAAGATGACTTCAAGTACGCCAAGTACTCATCCAAGACATACGGCTTCTCCAACAATCAAGCTTCAACAACTCCTGCAACATCTAATTCAACCAAGCCTTCTCCAAGCAACGATGACACGACAACATACAAGAAACCTTCATCAAGTTCAAGTCGTCTTCCTCCTACTACAAGCAACTACAAGCCGCGTGCTTCTTCCTCTACTCCGACCGATGAGACCGTCAAGACAAGTTCAATCAAGTGCTTCACATGCGGCGGCCGAGGCCATAAGTCCTTCCAATGCACCCACAAGTGCACCATGGTCCTCAACAACGATGGCACCTACGACTCTATGAGTGAAGATGAAATGGAAGCTATTGATCAAGTGGCCATGCACCAGCGCGTGAACGAGGATGACGATGATCAAGTCTTTTGTGATGAAGATACGAGCCCCGCTCTCGTTGTCTCCAAGGTCTTGAAACTTCAACATCAACAAGAAGAAGATCAAGGATGCCACATCTTCAACACAAAGGCCGGCATCAATGGACGATCCGTCAAGGTCATCATCGATGGAGGTAGTTTCCACAACTTGGCAAGTGAAGAACTATGCTCCAAACTTCAATTGGTCAAGAGGAAGCACCCGCACCCCTACAAGATTCGATGGCTAAGTGACTCTGGCACTATATGAGTTGAGCATACGGTCCAAGTATCCTTCAAAATTGGTGCATATGAAGACACTTTGGAGTGTGATGTGGTCCCAATGACCATTTGCCACCTCCTTCTTGGTTGACCATGGCAATTCGATCGTGGTGTCGTCCACAATGGGCGTACCAATCACTATAGCTTCAAGATGGAAGGAAAGGAATATGTGCTACGACCCATGTCTCCTAGTCAAGTGATAGCCGACAAGCAAGCCACCCACCATAGAGAGAAGAGTGAGAAAGTGAGCCACCAAAACATGAGTGAGAGCAACAAACCACAATTGAGCGCCTCTTCGCCTAGAGAGAAAAACCTCATACTATTCTCCACAAAAAGTGAGATGAGAGAAGTGTGTGAGAACCCATCGAGTGTGATGCACTTTG
Source organism: Triticum dicoccoides (assembly GCF_002162155.2). Lineage (NCBI taxonomy): Eukaryota > Viridiplantae > Streptophyta > Magnoliopsida > Poales > Poaceae > Triticum > Triticum dicoccoides. The sequence continues at coordinate 191,519,615 of NC_041389.1, read as the reverse complement.
TCCTTGTGTGCAAGGATGGAGAACCAAAAACTAACACCACTCACGAGCTACCTTTGGTGTTTCAATCTCTTTTGCAGGAATTTTGAGATGTTTTCCCCAATGAGCTACCTCCGGGTCTACCTCCTCTACGAGGCATTGAGCATCGAATCGACCTCATCCCCGGAGCGCCACTTCCAAACAAAGCTCCATACCGTGTCAATCCCGAAGAAACCAAGGAGATTCAACGGCAAGTACAACAACTAATTGACAACGGTCATGTACGTGAAAGCTTAAGCCCTTGTGTCGTTCCCGTCATACTTGTGCCTAAGCCCGATGGAAGTTTCCGCTTGTGTTCCGATTGTAGACCTATAAATGCTATCACCGTTCACTATAGGCATCCCATTCCTCGCTTAGGTGATATGCTTGATGAACTTAGTGGAGCCAACTTTTTCTCAAAAATTGATCTTAAAAGTGGCTATTATCAAATCCGCATACAAGAAGGTGATGAATGGAAAACTGCTTTCAAAACAAAATTTGGCTTATATGAATGGTTAGTCATGCCTATGGGTTTATCGGAGGCTCCCGGTACTTTTGTGTGTCTCATGCATCATGTACTTCGACCCTACATTGGAGTCTTTGTTGTGGTTTACTTCGATGATATTCTTGTGTTTGGCAAAACCATGAAAGAGCACCTTGATCATGTTAAGCTTGTTTTGCAAACACTTCGCAAGGAAAGTCTTTATGCCAACATGAAAAAGTGCACATTTTGTGTTGAAAAGTGGTTTTCTTGGGTTTCGTTGTCGCTTCCCAGGGTGTCCATGTTGATGAAACTAAAATTGAAGCAATTAAAACTTGGCCCCAACCCACCAATTTGCGACAAGTGCGAAGTTTTCTTGGTCTTGCAGGTTTTTATCGTCGCTTTGTGAAAAACTTTAGCACTATTGCCGCCCCTTTGCATGCTTTGAGTAAGAAGAATGCTCCTTTTGTTTGGGGATCTTTGCAATCAACCGCTTTTGATGAGCTCAAGTCTTTGCTTACTCATGCTCCTATTCTTGCTTTGCCCAACTTTGACAAAACTTTTGAGGTTCATTGTGATGCAAGTGGTACTGGAATTGGCGGAGTTTTGATGCAAGAAAAACGAGCAATTGCATATTTTAGTGAAAAACTCTCCGGTGCTCAACTTAACTATCCCATCTATGACAAAGAATTGTATGCTTTAGTGCGTGTCCTACATGTTTGGGAACATTATCTTAGACCTCATGAGTTTGTCATACATACCGATCATGAAACACTTAAATACTTAAAAGGTCAAACTAAGTTGAACAAGCGTCATACCAAATGGAGTGAATTTATTGAATCTTTCCCATATGTGATCAAGTACATTAAGGGTAAGAAAAATGTAGTTGTCGATGCACTTTCACGCATATGCACGCTTGTAACCACACTTGAGTTGAATGTTATTGGCTTTGAGCACATAAAAGACTTGTATGCTAGTGATCCATCTTTTGCACCTCGTTATGCTAAATGTTTGACGCATACATCTTGGGAACAATACTACATCAAGGATGGTTATCTTATGAGAGCTAACAAACTATGCATTCCCGAGTCTTCTCTTCGTTTGCTCCTTTTGCAAGAGGCTCATGGAGGCGGACTCATGGGACACTTTGGACGCAACAAGACTTTCGCCATGCTCTCCAAGAACTACTTTTGGCCCAAGATGTTCCGCGACGTCTCACGCTTCACCACACGATGCTCTACATGCCGCAAAGCTAAGTCCAAAGCTCAATCTCATGGTCTTTACATGCCACTTCCTATTCCTTATCAACCTTGGGAAGACATTAGTACGGATTTTGTACTTGGCTTGCCTAGAACTCAAAATGGAAAGGATTCCGTGTTTGTTGTTGTGGACTGATTTTCTAAGATGGCACATTTCATTCCTTGCAACAAGATAGGCGATGCTTCACATATTGCAAATCTCTTTTGTAGGGAAATTTTGCGCCTCCATGGAGTACCAAAGACAATCGTCTCCGACCGCGACGTCAAGTTCTTGAGTTACTTTTGGAAGACTCTATGCGCCAGGCTCGGAATCAAGCTCTTGTTCTCATCCGCATACCATCCTCAAACCGACGGCCAAACGGAGGTGATGAACCGGACACTATCCACTCTACTTCGCGTGTTGATCAAGAAGAACATCAAGGAGTGGGATGCGTGTCTACCCATCGCCGAGTACGCCTACAACCGCGCAAGACATTCGACTACCAGCAAGCCCCCCTTCGAGGTCGTCTATGGCTTCAACCCATTGTCCCCATTGGACATTGTACCTCTACCTCCACAAGAGCGCACCAACATGGATGCGAGTGCACGAGCAAGCTACATCAAGAAGATGCATGAAGATACAAGAAACATCATCGAGCGCCAAGTACATAGACTAGCGACCAAGCTCAACGTCAACAAACAACCCATGATCTTCAACATAGGTGATCTCGTGTGGCTACACCTTCGCAACGACCGCTTCCCCAACAAATGCAAGTCCAAACTACTACCTCGAGCCGATGGACCATTCAAGGTGCTAGCACGCTACAACAACAACGCCTACAAGATTGAACTCCCACGAGACAAGTACAATGTGAGCGACACCTTCAGCGTCAAAGACCTCTCGCCTTTCCATGGTGATAAAGATCTTGATCCGAGGTCGGATCCTTTCGAAGGGAGGGGAGATGATGTGGAGCATCCTTCCATCATCCCCATGGACTCTACATGAACACATCTAACCCCACAAGGACCCATGACAAGAGCTAGAGCACGTGCTTTGGAAATCGAGGTGAACTCCTTCCTACTAGACTTGCATATGGACACAAATGGAACATGTCTACTACCTCACCAAAATATGCTATGCCTCCTTAGGTATGAAGGGGAACATCACCAAGAAGCTCAGGAGCATCCCCAAGGAGAAGGAGAACCACCCCAAGGCCATAAGGATCAAGACGGAGTGCAGCAGCAGCAAAATAGCAAGTCCCAGGTGACCCCGTGCGCACGGGCCCCCGAGACCCCGTGCCCACGGGCTACACAGGAACCCAGCACTGGAGCACCCCGCGCGCACGGGTATGTACTGTGCCCACGGGACCCCCGTGCGCACAGGCCCAACTTACCACGTGCGCATGGGCCTCCCAGGATGGACGGCTGAGATGACTTCTTCGGCTCCCCTTCTCCTCCTTCGACCCCAAGCCTATATATTCCGTACCTAGGGCCATGTTTAGGGTTAGCAAAGTATTAGATGAGATCTTGGTGAGCTTTGCTCCATTACCTTCCCTCTTTGAGGATCAAGACCCCATAGGGAAGAATCCTTGAGGATTTCAAGACCTCCATTGGGAGAAGACTACCACGAAGACTCCTCTTCCTTTGGATTTGGGATGAACTTTACCCTTGTATCTTTCCTTTGATTGTGTTTGAGACTTGTGGATCTTGTGTTGTTACTCTAGTGGATGTGTAATCGGGAATTGTTGGAGTGATTGCCTCTTTGTGTTCATCTTTGTGTTCATGTTGTTCTTGTGATTTCCCTCCTTTTTCCCCCTCCAAGTGTGAAAAGGTCCTTCCTAGGGTTCTACCCTACATCACTAGTACTATGCAATATTTTTCTCCTCGATGGCACGTGAATAGTGCATGTACTCAATGACGGAGCACGGGATGGTAGCCATGGACATGGTCGGCCCTTTTTGGAGAGAGTACTAAATAACTTTGATGTGTCCCGTCATCTCGCAGAAGAACGAGAAGCTTGCTTACTACGCCTTCCCCTTCTCCCTCGCCAACGCGTGCGCGGTAGCTTGCAGCATGAGGAGAAACTTTTGCTTACAAGCGGTGGACGTGAAGCAGTTCATTTGGTGTCAGATTGCCAGAAATACTTCTGCAGTACCATCATTATTGTTCAACTTCCGGAAGAGGAGAAGATCCAAGCGCAAGGTCACCTACTAACCAAGTACAGTAGTATACTATAGCCAAAGCTGGTCCACCTTTTTAGAGCATGGTTAATTAATATAGGCGTCTCTTGGAGTGGCACATCATTTAGAGCAAGTACTCTCTTAGTAGGAACAAAGGACGTGAAAAAAAGTTGGAGTGGATGCTAGATTGCCAATTAAAACATGATTACATAGGGAAAAAGTCCCATAGCATTCTATCCTATGAATCAAACGACCAAGGTAGGAAAATTATGAGGGGGGTCTATTCAATAGTGTTCCTCGGCTCGCACCTATCATCACGGTGTTCGAACTTGGAGTCATTCATCTGGTACACATGGCATCTCAGATCTGGACACAAGGCGACGTACACCATCAACGATAATGTTGTCCTCAAAGCCGGATGTACACGGTCAAGGTCCACGGTCAAGGGGGTAAGGGCGGACGTGACCTCTCACTGTGTCCGCCATTTGAAGCGGCGTGCCGGCCGAGGGCACCGCCCACTGCACTCCTAGCTGTATCCGCCTCGTCGTCGCATTCAAAAACCTACATTTACTAGCAAGATGCCCATGCGTTGCACGGAACATCAAGATGCATTTGTATGAGTAGTTTATCTTGCGGGATAAAAGGATGAACAAGGAAGGCCTTATTTGCAAATGTGGAGAGGGGTGTGGGTATCATTTTGCAAAATTGCCATTGTTTCCTTCCTATCCGTCAGATATAAATCGGACGGCCTATATTTCAGGTTGGCAGGCACACCATCATCATCAACTCTGTTTTTTATAAGAGTAGAATAGAGAAGTAAAGATAGAGAAACCCGTGTGGAATGCGATACACCCACTCCGGCCACACGTCCGTTCAGGAGCAGGACGCCGATCAAGCTCCTCCTTCCACCATTTTCTCCACTCTTTCGGCCGCATCCAACGAGCAAGAAGAGCAGTTCTTGGACATTAAAGCCGTCTGGGTGGCCCGCCGAGCCCGGCAGTTACGAGCAAAGCAGATTGCTGCTCCACCTACCTCGCCTAGCTTGTCGGAGGTAGTTGCCGCACTAACCCGGCGCGTGGTTCCGTAGCAGGCCGCTCCAATATAGCTCGAGGAAGAGTGCTGACTTGCTCCACGCCAGCTTGTCGGTGAGCACGGCGGCACGGGCATTGTCGTGCCCTCGATGCTGCCGCGTCATACAACGCCTCTAGTGCCTCCGACTGCGCCATCCACCGTCGATGCACGCATAGCCGCGCCATGTAGGCAGAGAAAGAAGCCACCGCGGATGTCGACGAGGTAATGGCCAGCACGTCCCCACCCGCTGCCATTATCGAGGAGAAGTAGAACATGGGAGGCCGCCACCAATTGTATTTGTGCAAACAGGGTTGTCTATCTCCATATGGTGTCTATTTGTGCAAACAGAAACACAAACCTCAACTTTAGTGGAACCTGCTGTCAGCTCACCACACGATGCTCGAGGTATTCCTACATTCGTAACTAGGTAGAATGACTAACACAAGATGAAATAAGCTTATTCGTATGCTGACTTGCTGTTTGCAGTGTGGAACAAGCCTGTCATGTGTGCAGGAGAAAACAAACACTGTAGCCGTGCCGTCCACGCGAGATAAAAGGGTCCGAGTCATTGATGGCCTGGCCGGCGAGTAGGGGTCATGCAAACAGCGGTGCATTATTTTGGTGGAACTGCACAAAAAAGATATTGTGGTTAGTCGGACAAATTTTCTACAGCCACACGGAAGGAATTGTGCTCATCGATTGGATCAAATTTCCTCCGTGCCATCATGGGAGATCCCAAGGTGGAAATCAACTAACCACCTCTAAATTTATGCATAGTCTTCCTCACGTAGGTCAGTATCCCCTTCTTCCAGATGATCGTGTTTTTTCATGCCGAGCTATTGATAAGTGCTACTATTTTGCGACACCATTTAAGTACAGCGCTTTCCTATCTTTTCACATTCACGACAATGAAGACGATTTCAGTGGAACTGCACAAAATGGCATGATGTTGAGTGATCTCTATTGCCTCCTCTGTTTGCTGCAATGTGTCAGCGTAAATTGCAAGATAAGCCAACATGCTCAAAGTGCACACAACATTGAGCGTGCGTAGGGAGGCCCTTTGCTCAGAGAACCATCGATCATTGAACTTAAGTGCTTGTGAATGTTAGCTTGCATGCATATTGTATCTTGTGAAGCTTATTTTGAATGTTAGAGTGTCAACCTTTACAATCTATGTATATTGTGCGTGTAGCATCCCAAAATTCTAAATTTTGGAATGTTATATTAAATAGATACTTTTGATTGATTGTTTGATTGTGGTGTGGTTATTTGTGTGAAATTTACTGAAATTTGAAACTTTTTGAAAGTTAAATGAGAGGGAATGAAATGACTTTCCCAAACTTTCACCTTGCATTTATGATCTCCATGAATTCAAATTCTTTTCAAATACAAAACCCTAGAGAGATGATGACATGACTTCTTCCATGATAAATGAAAAGGGTTTTGAAAAGATTTGAATTTCATTTGGAAATATTTCCAATTCAGAAACTTTATGCAACTCAATGATTTTCATGAGAGAATATAAAATGACTTCTTCAAATTGTATGAAACATGAGTTGGAAGTTTAAAAGAATCAAATCTAAAGTCCCTTTGAAATTATTTTCAATTTGGAGTTATTTGGGTTTTATTCAAATTATTTTTCTCCAAAAATAAAATATATGGAAAATATGGCAAAATGATTCCCTACATTTGAAAATTGGAGAGAAATAAATTTGACATCATTTTGGTATTTTTAAAATGATTTTTATGGGGTTTTATTGAACCACTAGCACTGTTTTCTCTATTTAAATTTTTAAGGAGTTTATTTGATGCTAGAAAAAAATTCATATTGTAGAAAATCTTTTTCTGAAAATTTTGATATATAATATGCCTATATATCATTTTTATTATTTGTTGTTGATTCATATTTAGTTCTGTGAAAAAATATTAAAAAAAACTTCCTTCCGCCGACTGGGCGGGCCCAGCTCCAGCAAGGCCGCGGCCCAGCCCAGCGCGCCGCCTGTCTCCTTTCCCGAGCTGGAGTCCCGCTCGGGCACACCGCCGCGCCGCCATCAGACCGTGCTGCCTCCGGACTCCTCCGCCGCCTTTGCCCCTCCTCCACACCACCGTCCCCCCCCCTATAAATTCCTCCGCCCCGGACCCCCTCTTCTCCTCGTGCGCACAGCCGCCTCTCTCGCATCGCGCCGCCACCTGCCGCCGCTCGCCACCGCCTCTGCTGCCGCTCCCAAGCCGCGTCGCGCCGCCACACTCCGCCCCGCCGCTCGCAGCGCCGCCCCGCGCCGCATCGTCCCTCGCCCGCCGGAGCCGCCTCGCCTTGCCGCTGCAAGCCGCGCTGCCACCGTCAAAGCCCGCCGCCGTGGAAAGCCGCCAGAAACAGCCGCCGCCGGTTTATTTCCCCGAACCGGTATAACCGCAACCGCTCTGGTTTTCTTTTATTTAGTTCGGTTTTATTTTTTATCTAGATCGGTTTTTCCTAGAAAACCTAGATCGGTTTTTTTGGTTTAGTTATGTAGTGAAAGTCCGCTATTTAGTTCCAGAAAACGAACGTTCATTATTTAGTTTTTTCTGTTAGTTTTAGGCAGGGACCTATCTGCGATTATTTATTTTTCAGTTTAGCCCGTAGACTTCAATCTAACATTACTTTTTGCTCGTTAGTCGGAATTAGACGAAACCAACGCCCACTTCTTTGTTATGATCCCCTCTATCCAGTAAAACAACTTAAACATATTTTTGAAAGTTTAAAATTTGGTTTCAAATAGATTGGAATTCAAACTTCTTTTGTTCATAACTCGAGTTTTATAATTCCGATTTAGTTGATTCTTTTTGGAAATCAAAGCTCTTGACCTAAACTTTATGATAAGAACAAATTCACTCAATTTTGATACTGTTGTAAATTGTTTTCTATTGCAAGAGTTAATTGCTTGTTTTCGCAGTTTTCCGAGATCTTTTCTTCGATTCTTTTGCATGATTGCTTATGTGTGGTTACTATTGATTTCTTATGATAGATTGAACGGAGTGTGATGAGTAGAACTATCAGGAGTTATGAGTGTGAAGGATCTTCATCAACAATAGAGGCAAGTTCACACTTTGATCATATTTTTCATACCCAGTTTTTATGCATTAGTTTCAACACTCAAACATTGCATGAGTAGGTTTGATAACATGTGGGTACTGGGAAGTAGTTGATGAGGTAGGAACCTATTGTCTTATATTAAAACCCTTGGGTGTTACTACGTTATGCTTATACTACTATGCTATGCTCGTAGACGTGGTTGGTTTCAGATAATTTATGAAAGATGAGAGAGATATTGTTAACTAAGGGAAACTTAAGGTGGCTACTTTAATACACATCTGGGTGGATTGGTTGGGGCACCCTGGAGCACCCAGTGGTTTTCCCGGGCACCTGGAGAACCCAGTGCTTGCCCAAGGGGATCCCAGAGTACCCGTGTGATCACCCTATGGAATGCCACCCAGGCTCAAAGGGATCATAAGATTATTCATGCTAGAAACTTCCGTGTGCAGCCACAAGCCATTATGGGCTCTGGCATAGTTGAGTAAGTTGTGTGAGCTCTTGAAGAGGTGGACTAGCAGATGTAAGGGGGTTGTAGGTGTACTGGTCCTCCCGGAGTAGAGAGTAAATGCTTCAGAAAGACCATGTCCCAGTCATCCCATTCTCAAACACCAAGCAGTGTGAGGACTTCAAGGGAGGTGATCGGGTCTTGTGGGGAAAAGAGCACAACCTTTGCAGAGTGTATAAACTAATCATGGTTACTCGTGTCCCCGGTTATGGACAATTTTGAGTATCTGGAAGTGAATATTTTGTCGATCTCATCGCTCTTTATTGAATGTATTGGGTTTAATGATTAATTATGGGATTGAGTTGGGGGAACCTTCTCAATATTGGTATAAACTTTGTAGTAAATAAAATTTATTCCTTTGTCATTGGAAAAAAATAGCTTTATGCAAAAAAATTAAACTTAGAGCCTCCACCAGCCAAATATGCATGTAGTGATAGCTATTATTCATCATTATCCTATGGTGTAATTTTGCTAGTGCATTCAATGTACTGACCTACATGGCTGCAACGTCTCATGTTGCAGGAATCTTATGACGAGTAAGTGATACGTTAGGGTTACGATGTCTACACTCAACTTTGCCGTTGGCATTGTTGGGAACTCCACAACCTTGTTGTTACTTCCGCTATATGGATTGAGGTAATAGTATTTTACTTTATACATGTGATTTACCTCTGTTATAAATCCTCGAGTACTGTGTGTGTCAGCATACCGTTCCAGGGATGACACTTAAGCACAGAGACTTTGATCCATTCAGGTCGGGTCGCTACAAGATGGTATCAGAGCACATATTGATTGTAGAACATGATCCCTAGAAATTGGCAAGCCCATAGGAAAGGTTTTCTCAAAACTTTATTTTCAAAAGAGATTCCTTAACTCTCATCTTTTCTAAGCTTTACCCAGTACTTTCCTCTCACCTCAAATAGTTAGACTATACCCCTTTCCCCTTTTGACCACACAAAGATTCACCTGATGAGACCACTCCAAGAAGTACAAGATATCAGACAACTAAGACCACTTTGGAAAAAGAGGATTTTGTCGTGCATTAGAATAATTGAAACTACAATGGTTGAAGACTCTGATGACTCGAAGAATTGGAGGGCTATGAAGAATTCCCAGAGTGTAGTGACTTGGAAGGCTCTGATAGGATCCACTTAAGTTATTCTCGTATCCTTCTGAATTTCTTTACTGAATAACCCTTGGCTTCCATATTGTAGAGGAAGAGCTTCACACTGAACCAAAGACAACACTATAAAGATTTTCCCTGTGGTCCAACCCTTATGGAGTTTGTCAGACTATTGAAGTTGCCGATACCTACGATGAAGGTGTGTCAGAGAAAGACCGGAACATGGAGCGGCAAGACACAAATTTTTGGTCAACAAGAAAACCCCAAGACAAGGGATATCAACTATGGAATGATAGCTCATGGTAGAGACATGGGCATAAATCACAGCTATCCATGATGATATTGCCCGCTTGTGCTGTCGTCACCATGCTGTGTTAAGCAATAAATTTCCTCGGAAGGATTGGATGGCAGAAGGAAAATGGAGCACCTATCGCCTTACCAAGCGAGCAAAAGATGAAGTTTTCACCTCAGCTAGTGTATCACTAGGGTCTGGAGTTTTACCTCAAGAATTTTTGGATGGAACTTCTAGAAGCCTTATTCGACAAGGAAGCATTTCGTAAAGACTCAGAACCCGGAAGCTGAAATAGCCAAGCTGGAAGAGCAAAACCTCAAGATACTCTGAAGATTTAAAGAGTTCGACGACTTTGAAGATTTATTGACCTTTAGAAAATCAAACCCTGTTATATACTTATGTTAGATGCGACAATTGTGAGCTGTCATTTGTTTGATGTTTTCCGACGGCCACAAAATAAAACTCGTCTCTTCAAAACTATTCTTTGTATTGTGTGTATCCCTCTCTCCAACCTTATCTCGTCCTTACCCAAAACCATTGGAACCAATAGAGGATGAATGGAGATGAACACATATTTTCTGAACCGATGACTCAATTGGAGACGGATTGATGGGTTCAGAACATGGAAGATCACATGAAGAATAACACTATAGCCGGAAAGTATATGTCCCAGCATGCTCTTCAGTGCTTTGAGAGAGGTGCTCCTACTTGGTGGAGGATGTACCAAACCATCAATGGATGGCCAAGAGGAACCACTTGGGAAGAATTTAAGTTGACTCTTCTAAGGTCTCGTCTTGTGTCCCCGAATTTGAAGCCTTATGGAAATGATATGAAGAAACCTTGTGCATACAAGCTTTGTGGAGCAATAGGACAAAACCATAAAGAACACAAGGATAAATGCCCTTATTGTGAAGAAAGTCATCCAGCTGAAGAATGCCCAACTAGGCATATTACTTGTTTCTTGTGTGAAGGGACTACCCACTACCCTGCTCAGTGTCACATTTACCCCATGGTACAAAGAACCATCCAGCAGAAGAAAGAAGCAATGAAAGGAGCCCTCAAGGAAACTTTAGAAGAACCTGTGATGAAGGAAGAGGTGGAGAACACACCCAGAAGACCCAATTAAACCCTGCACCAAGTCATGCTATTCATGTGGAGAAGAAGGACACATCTCCCAAAATTGTCTGAAGGGGGATCTAGTAGCATTCCCGACAGAGGAAGTAGAGTATGGCCCCCACAAGAAATAGAAGCCCTGATTGGCACGGAAAAGTACAGAAAGAGAAATATATTGGATTCCAGGAACAACCCAATTTCTACAAAGAAGGACCTGAGTCATATCACATGTTTCAGGTGCAAAGATTTAGGGCACTACTTCAGCGGTTGCCCAAAAAGGAAGCCGAGGACCCTACGAGGCTATGTAATCACAAGGAAACCTCGAGACTTGTCAGAAGTAATATGTTTCCATCGTAATGAAGCAGGGAACTTTTCTAGAGATTGTCCCAATGAGGATATTCATGTTAAATAGTTGAGTCTGTGAGGAATATAGTAGTAGTAGTAGTGGGAACAATTCTTTTATATTGAGGTGTTGAGTTGAGGCATGTAATGCAAATGCAAAAGATTGCAATAAATTCATGAAATCAATAAAGTTCGTGTGTCATGATTTCATACGAGGAATTTTACGAGTTGTTACTCTAGGAAGAAAGATTTTGACCATTTTCGAGGATAAGAAATATGGTCTATGGAAGAACTTGTGAAATTCCAAGGGTGGTAGTACCCTGTGAGGACACTTGACCCCTGGAAAAGATAATGATATTCCACGGAGTGGACTTCGGACAAAATAAGTACGAGTTTTATCTCGATATGTGGAATACCCCCAAGAATATGAAGAGATGAAGTACTATTGGATATAAAGTAGGTATAATGTTGGTAATATGGAGCAATTGTAACTCCACGATGAGTCTGAGTAATCACGTCTTAGTTTGGTACCAATAGAAGGAAGGGAGACAGTACAATTGGATGGATTTAAGAATGCCGGGAAGCTGGAAGTTGGAATAATGATTAGTTGCCCTTGATGATGAGTTCAAGGTTTAAAAGTGATGAGGTGAGCCCATAACCCACGGGCCCCAGGACCTGCCAAGAAGCAAGCACACTCTTGCTGAAGGAAAACCCCTGGAAGAATATATGCCTTTATCAACATACCATTTTATAGGATTACGCAAAACCTGAGAGTTGTGAAGAAACGATAGATGTTTGTTTGGCTTGCAGAATCAATGGATTATCCGAACCTGGTCCGTTGACAAGAGAAATTCTGCAATGCTTGTGAGGATGACCGATTGTTAGAAAAAGAGATTCACTAAACCATATACAAGGTAATGATTTGGGTGCGAAATGGATTGATCACCATGCCGACTTACTCTTATTATTCGCCTCTATTATATGGCATGGTAAATCTGAGTGACTTACCCATAGTAGAGCGACGACGATCAAAACCTTGTATGAACCTTAGAATGGTATGACAATTTTCCCCTTGTACAACGCAGCTGTTGCCAATCGTAGGTCATACGGTGAGAATGAAGCCCAAACCCATTTCCTGCAGGAGAAACCATAAATTGTTGACCGCCATGAGATATCGATAGTTATTTAGTATTGGCGCCAGACCTATTAGCAAAGAAGATCCATCTCGGAAGAACCTTACCAAGATAAAAGGACGGAAGAATTGAGGAAAAAGGTTATGCCACTAACGGAAGAGCCTAGAGGAGGAATTATCCTGAAGATCTGAGAAGATCGACACTGTTAACAATAAGGTTGGAGTATATGAGTTTTGATGGAACCGTAACCATGTTTCTAAGGGTGATAGCACCCCAGACCCTCTGTGATGATCAATGGATTTTGAGGAGACCCCCGAACACAATCTAATTCTTGCTAGCCTCTCCAAATCTCGAAGACGAGATTCATATTAAGAGTGGTAGGTTTGTAACATCCCAAAATTCTAAATTTTGGAATGTTATATTAAATAGATAGTTTTGATTGATTGTTTGATTGTGGTGTGGTTGTTTGTGTGAAATTGACTGAAATTTGAAACTTTTTGAAAGTTAAATGAGAGGGAATGAAATGACTTTCCCAAACTTTCACCTTGCATTTATGATCTCCATGAATTCAAATTCTTTTCAAATTCAAAACCCTAGAGAGAAGATGACATGACTTCTTCCATTATAAATGAAAAGGATTTTGAAAAGATTTGAATTTCATTTGGAAATATTTCCAATTCAAAAACTTTATGCAACTCAATGATTTTCATGAGAGAAGATAAAATGACTTCTTCAAATTGTATGAAATATGAGTTGGAAGTTTAAAAGAATTAAATTTAAAGTCCCTTTGAAATTAATTTCAATTTGGAGTTATTTGCGTTTTATTCAAATTATTTTCTCCAAAAATAAAATATATGGGAAATAGGGTAAAATGATTCTCTACAATAGAAAATTGGAGATGAATAAATTTGAAATCATTTTGGTATTTTAAAAAGGATATTTATGGGGTTTTATTGAACCAGTAGCACTATTTGCTTTATTTAAATTTTTGAGGAATTTATTTGACGCTTGAAAAATGTTCATGTTGTAGAAAATCTTTTTCTGAAAATTTTGATATATAATATGCCTATATATCATTTTTATTATTTGTTATTTATTCTTATTTACTTCTCTAAAAAATTATTCAAAAAAATAAAAAATAAACTTCCTTCCGCCGACTGGGTCGGCCCAGCTGCAGCCAGGCAGCGGCCTAGCCCAGCGCGCCACCCGTCTCCTTCCCCGAGCTGGAGTCCCGCTCGGGCAAGCCGCCGCGCCGCCATCGGAGGTCGTGCCGCCTCCAGACTCCTCCGCCACCTTTGCCCCTCCTTCACGCCACCGCCCTCCCCCCTCTATAAATTCCTTCGCCCCGGATACCCTCTTCTCCTCGTCTGCGCCGCCGCCTCTCTCGCATCGCACCGCCGCCTCTGCTGCCGCTCCCAAGCCGCGCCGCGCCGCCGCACTCCGCCCCGCCGCT
>NC_041389.1:191483065-191505209 GCF_002162155.2 Triticum dicoccoides | reverse complement strand
GCCGCTGCAAGCCGCGCCGCTGCCGTTGAAGCCCGCCACCGCGGAAAGCCGCCGGAAACAGCCACCGCCGGTTTATTTCCCCGAACCGATATAACCGCAACCGCCCCGAATTTCTTTTATTTAGTTCGGTTTTATTTTTTCCTAGATCGGTTTTTCCTAGAAAACCTAGATCTGTTTTTTTGTTTAGTTATTTAGTGAACATCCCTTGTTTAGTTTCAGAAAATGAAAGTTTTTTCTGTTAGTTTTAGTCAGGGACCTATCTGCGGTTATTTATTTTTCAGTTTTGCCCCTAGATTTCAATCTAACATTTTTTTTCTCGTTAGTCGGAATTAGACGAAACCAATGCCCACTTCTTCATTATGATCCCCTCTATCCAGTAAAACAACTTAAACATATTTTTGAAAGTTTAAAATTGGGTTTCAAACAGATTTGAATTCAAATTTCTTTTGTTCATAACTCGAGTTTTATAACTCCGATTTCGTTGATTCTTTTCGCAAATCGAAGCTCTTGACCTAAACTTTATGTTAAGGCCAAATTCACTCAATTTTGGTACTATTAGAAATTATTTTCTATTGCAAGAGTTAATTTCTTGTGTTCGCAGTTTTCTGAGATCTTTTCTTCGATTATTTTGCATGATTGCTTGTGTGTGGTTACTATTGATTTCTTACGATAGATTGAACTGATTGTGACGAGTAGAACTATCAGGAGTTATGAGTGCGAAGGATCTTCCTCAACAGTACAGGCAAGTTCACACTTTGATCATATTTTTCATACCCAGTTTTTATGCATTAGTTTTAACCCAATTAGATTTATAAATTAGTCCCTGTATTTCAATTTTAGGACTAGAATTCTTTTAGCCATAGACCTTTTTCTTTCGTAAAACAGCTTAACCCTGATTTTTCAAATAGCCATAACTGTTTACTCGTTCATCCAAATTAGACGAAACCAACTTCAATATTTTCGTCTTGATTCCACCTATCTAATGAAGCTATCAAAGAAACTTTTTGCAACTTTCAAATTTTGAAATTTGTTCAGATTCATACTCAAATTTTTTTGATCATATCTTTTTATCCGTACCTCCATTTTCGATGAAACCAATGCCTAAATATTCATAACGATCCCCTCTGTCCAGTAAACCAACTTAAACATGCTTTTGACAATTTAAAATTTGAGTTTAGTTCAGATTAGTATTCGATATCGTTTCGTCTATTTCTTGAGTTTTGTAACTCCGTTTTAGTTGATTCTTTTTGCAAATCGAAGCTCTTGAACTAAACTTTCTGATAAGGCCAAATTCACCCAATTTTGGTACTGTTAGAAATTGCTTTCTGTTGCAAGAGTTAATTGCTTGTTTTCGAAGTTTTTCGAGATCTTTTCTTCGGATTTTATGCTTGACTCCTTATGTATGCAATTTCTTGCTCATGATAGATTGAACGGAGTGTGACGAGCAGAACTATCAGGAATTATGAGTGCGAATCATCTTCATCAACAGTACAAGGCAAGTTCACACTTTGATCATATTTTTCAATACCCAGTTTTTTGCTATGCATTGTTTCACCCTCGAAGATTTGCATGAGTAGGATTGGGAATTGGGCATTGCTATTTAGTTCATGAGGTAGGAACCTATGATCTTGAAACACCCCGGGTTTATACGTTATGCTCATATATTGCTTAGCCATGCTTGTAGACGGGTATTGGTATGTGTGATTCATGCAATTTGCGAGAGATAATAATTTTGGACAACATAAGGTGGAAATTTTAACACACATCTGGGTGGAATGGTTGGGGCACCCTGGAGAACCCAGTGGCTTGCCCGGGCACCTGGAGAACCCAGTGTTTGCCGAAGGGGATCCCGGAGTACCCGTGTGATCACCCTATGGAATGCCACCCAGGCTCAAAGGGATCATAAGGTTATTCATGCTAGAAACTTCTGTGTGCAGCCACAAGCCATTATGGGCTCTGGCATAGGTCAGTAAGTTGTGTGAGCTCTTGAGGAGGTGGACTAGCAGATGTAGGGGTGTTGTAGGTGGTACTGTCTACCCAGAGTAAAGAGTTAATGCTTCTGAACGACTGTGTCTCGGTCATCCGTTTCTCAAACATCATGAAGTGCGAGAAATCCAATGGAGGAGATCGAGTCTTGTGGGGAAAAGTGCGAAAACCTCTGTAGAGTGTACAAACTAATCATGATTAGCCATGTCCCCGGTTATGGACATCTTGAGTATCTGGTACTTGAATTATTGATTTGATATCATCACTCTACTTAAGAAATTTGTTGGGTTGTCCATGTTAATTTGGGATTGAGTTGGGGTTACCTTCTCAATATTTTCAACAAACTTTGTAGTTAAATAAAATATATTCCTTTGTTGTAGGGAAAATTGGCTTTATGCAAAAATAAACTTAGAGCCTCCACCAGCCAAATATGCATAGTGATAGCTATTATTTGTCATTGCTCTATGGTGTGAATTTGCTAGTACATTCAATGTACTGACCTACATGGCTGTAATGTCTCATGTTGCAGGAATCTTACGACAAGTAAGTGATACGTTAGGGTTACGATATCTACACTCAACTTTGCCATTAGTGTTGATGGGAATCCACAGCTTTGTTGTTACTTCGGTTATATGGTTTGAGGTAAAAGTATTTACGTTACTTTATACATGTGATTTACCTCTGTTATAAATCCTCGAGTATTGTGTGTGTCAGCATAACAATCCAGGGATGACACTTAAGCACAGAGACTTTGATTCATTTAGGTCTGGTCGCTACAAGATGGTATCAGAGCACATGTTGATGGTAGGACATGACCCTAGAGACTGGCAAGCCCATAGGAAAGATTTTCTCTAAAAATTTTATTTTCAAAAATATCTTTTACCTCTCCTATTTTCTGAGATTTATCAATATTCCCTTTTAGTTAGACCATACCCCTTTCCCCTTTTGACCACACGAAGATACGACTGATGAGACCACTCCAAGAAGTACAAGATATCAGACAACTAAGACCACTTTGGAATTGATGAGGAAATCAATACCATTGTTACACCCACAGCCCTGCTGCTATACATACTGGACCAATTACTAGAGCTCGCGCACGCCAACTAAATTACCAGGTACTTACGTTTCTTGGTAATGATTCTAATGTTCATGAGAATATGATGTTGCCTAAATTGGATACATTTGTTTTGCTTACAAATGAATGGCCTAGCTTGGAGAAGGATGAACATTGGAGCAAGAACAAGCATGGAGATGATGGCAGGCGCAAGGGGAATAAGAACGGAGTTAAAAGTGATGATTTCAGGATTTTGAAGCCACCATAATGAGTGCATGAAGCCTTGGACGAAATATACAAGATGCCACTTCATAAATTTCGTCCAGAGGCTATTCTAGGTGCTGCGTCACCTTATTATTGGGCCAGGCACATGTAATTTCGAAATACATAAGTATAGGCTATTTTTAGAGTCCGTATATGTGGGGAAACAAGAGATAGGGTTAGTTTCGGACCCCTCCACCAAGGGCCACGAAATTCACCCCCTCTTCCTCCATATATACAGCCCTTAGGGCACCGTTTAGACTTTGGGTTTTGTTTAGATTAAAGTTCTCCATAGCTGCAACTTCGCGTACTTCGTTTGTGTTCAACGACCAGACAAAGGCGTCACAGAACCCCACCTTGATCAATAAAGCTTTCATCTTATATTCGCAATATCCAGATTACAATCTCTGTTTCTTGCTTATTCTTCGTTTGCTCGCAGGAAACAGACCCTCGTGGTCAGGTTGATCGTGCTCCGGCGTGGTCAATAACCTCTCGGAGTTGGTTTAGCGATTGCTAAGGCACGACGTCCTCGCACGTTCGTAGTCGGATCGTCAAAGTCGACTTCCACCAAAGTGAAATCCATCATCTCATCGAAAGACGGGACACCTTTGCCTCTATCAAGTGGTATCAAAATTCCAGGTTGCTCTGTGAGATTTTACAGTTTTTTGTAGTTTACATCAAGTCTGTTCTTCATACCTACAGTCCATGAAAAAGCCACAAAAAAAATTAGGGTTAGTTCATCATATCCGAACCAATCTGAGCCTTTGCATAATCTTTTTAGGGTTTTGCTTTGTTGAATTTGCGGTTGCATCGTCGTGTCTAGTTGCTGGTCTTAGCGTCTAGTCTTTTAGAGTTTCGAGTTCTGGTCATAAGTTGTCACGCCGCCACCGCACCATCATCTATCACCACCACTTCGAATCTGTATCCATATACCACCACCAATCCGTATCCATATACCACCATCGATCCATATCCATATACTACCACCGCTGCCACCACCGCTGCCATATACCACCACCATATATCCACCACCAATCCGAGTTCCTTGCATATTAGGTTTGTTTTCGGGATCCATCTAATTTCCGTTTCGTGTTTCCTTGTCTGGGTAGGTTTCGGATTCCAGCAATCTTTTGTCGTCCGTAGAAGAGGTTGGGTTCCAAAATTTTCGGAAAACGCACTTGACAAAAAAAATTCTGGCTATCCTATTTTTAGGTGTTTCTAAGCGTATTGAGACAGTCGCCGTAATAGAAAGTTTTTTTTGACCCGTTTCCAGTTTTTGGGTCCAGGCAGTCGAAAAAAAAAATTTGGTCGAAAAAATTTCGTGCCCATCCTGTCAGTTTGACCTGGGAAGAGTTTTGAGACACTCGCCATTATAGTGATTTTTCACAAAAAAAAGAGCAGCGCAAAAAAAAGGAGCGAAAACAAAACCCAGAGTGTGCTTTTCCCTTGTTTACGTGCAGCGCCGTGATTTTGTTAGTGTTCTAGGCTCGCGTCTCTAGCACGGTCTAGCCTAGGACCAGCACAGTACCGTCGTTGAGCGTTTATTCAACTTTGCATCTCTGAATTGATTATTGCTGACCTTTTTTGCTACCATATTATAAGCCTTCCCAGCTCCACATACATCTACGTCGTGCGTTTGACTCTCCCTGGTAATCTCTATATCCAAGCTTTGAGAGTGTTGACTACAACGGTTGCCGATCACCACCTGGTGCTGGGTAAGAACTGGTAAGAATTTGAGATTTGCTTGACGGGTTTGTGATACACCACCACCACTTCTTAGTAGTCTGTAGGATCATATTCTTGTGTGTTTCTATTTGCTGCTAACCATGGTAGGATCACAAGCCGATGAGACTGATTGGGAGAATCTGACGAACAAACAACTACATGATAAATTTCAGCAAATGATGAGTGGACAGGTGCAAGATGTGGTAAACAGATTTGACAAGGCCATGGAAAAGATATATGGCATTGAGAAGACATTTGAAACAAAGCTTGATAGCAAGTTTAATGAATTGCTCGCACGTTTTCCACAACCACCGCCGGCTGCACCTATCACACCTCAGCAACAACAACAACTACGCCCCCTTCCGAATCAGTATGGACGAGCTCAGCGTGTTCCTATTGAGCCAGGACAAAATTCTGGTGCCGCTGCTACTGCTGTTGGTGCTTCTTTGGCTCCTGCTACTGCTGCTGCTGGTACCGAGGAGGATGATGAGTATGCGGGCGATTATGAGGATGAGGTTGATCAAAATCAGAACTACGTGCAGCCACCAACACCACCACCAGCAGGTCGACCTCAGGTATATATTCGTAATGGTAGGCCTGCAGCACCACCTCAGGTACGAGATGATGTCCATATTCCTAAACTGAAATTGAATATTCCACCATTTGAGGGTAGATATGTTCCTGATATATATCTTACTTGGGAGTTAGAAACTGAACAACGTTTTACATGTTTACAATATCCCGAGGAGAGACGGGTTGCTGCTGCTGTTTGTGCTTTCACTAGTTTTGCATGTGTATGGTGGTCTGAACATTGTAGATTATATCCTATTACCGCTACTCGGGCTTCTTTGAAAACTGCTATGCGTACTCGTTGGGTTCCACCATATTATCAACGTGAATTGCTTCAAAAATTACAGCGTTTAAGACAAGGAAAAAATTCTGTAGAAGAATATTATCAGGAATTACAAACTGGCATGATTAGATGTGGTATTGTTGAGGAGAATGAAGCTATGCTTGCACGTTTTATAGGTGGATTAAATAAAGAGATTCAGACCATTCTAGAGTATAAGGAGTATACTAATATCACTCGTTTATTCCATCTTGCGTGTAAAGCTGAACGTGAAGTGCAGGATCGACAAGCGTTGGCGCGAACTAATTTTTCTGCAGGTCGACTTTCATCATGGACACCGCGTGCATCCTCTACTTCCACTACACCAGCACCTCCATCAGCTGCTACCTCCAGCCGTGATACAAGAAAGTAGGCACAACCTCCACTATCTGCCAAGAGCGCACCTACCGGGCCTACACAGAGCTCTTCTTCTTCCATGGCATCAACTGGGCCCACCAGTGATATTATTTGTCGTCGTTGTAAGGGAAGAGGTCATTATGCGAGAGAATGCAAATCTCAACGTGTGATGATTGCTACTGAGGATGGTGGGTATGAGTCCGCTAGTGACTATGATGAGGAGACGTTGGCTCTTATTACACGTGAAGAACACGGTGGAGATGATTCTGATCATGAGACGCAATACATGGCTCCTGAAGACACCGACAGGTATGAATGTTTAGTTGCTCAACGTGTTTTGAGTGTGCAGGTCACACAAGCTGAGCAAAATGAGAGGCACAATTTGTTCCATACCAAGGGAGTTGTGAAGGAACGTTCTGTGCGCGTCATCATAGACGGAGGGAGCTACAACAACTTGGCTAGCATGGAGATGGTGGAGAAGCTTTCTCTCACCACAAGACCACATCCACATCCTTACTACATCCATTGGTTCAACAACAGCGGCAAGGTTAAGGTAACACGTACTGTTCGTGTGCATTTTAGTATCTCTACATATGCTGATTATGTTGATTGTGATGTGGTACCTATGCAAGCATGTTCCTTATTACTTGGTAGACCATGGAAATTTGATAAAAATTTTGTACACCATGGTAGAAACAATCAGTATACTCTTGTTCATAAGGATAAAAATATTACTTTGCTTCCTATGACTCCTGATTCTATTTTGAAAGATGATATTAATAGAGCTAATAAAGAAAAACAGGAGAATAATAAGAGCGAAAATCAGATCGTGGCAAAAGAATTTGAGCAACAAATGAAGCCTAATAATAAACCATCTAGTGTTGCTTCTGAAATAAAATTGAAAAGTGCATGTTTATTTGCCACCAAATCTGATATTGATGAGCTAGATTTCAGCAAATCTGTTTGTTATGCTTTTGTGTGCAAAGAGGCATTATTTTCTTTCGAGGACGTGCCTTCCTCTTTGCCTCCTGCTGTCACTAACATTTTGCAGGAGTTCGCTGACGTCTTTCCACAAGACGTGCCACCGGGATTACCGCCTATTCGAGGGATTGAGCATCAGATTGACTTAATTCCCGGTGCTTCACTGCCAAACCATGCGCCCTACCGTACCAATCCAGAGGAGACGAAGGAGATTATGCGTCAAGTACAAGAGCTGCTCGACAAAGGTTATATACGCGAATCCCTTAGTCCTTGTGTTGTTCCTATTATTCTAGTGCCGAAAAAGGATGGTACATCACGTATGTGTGTTGATTGTAGAGGCATTAATAATATTACTATTCGTTATTGTCATCCTATTCCTAGGCTAGATGATATGCTTGATGAATTGAGTGGCTCTATAATATTCTCCAAAGTTGATTTGCGTAGTGGATACCATCAAATTCGTATGAAATTGGGGGATGAATGGAAAATAGCATTTAAAACTAAGTTTGGATTATATGAGTGGTTAGTCATGCCTTTTGGGTTAATTAATGCACCTAGTACTTTCATGAGATTCATGAATGAAGTTTTACGTGCTTTCATTGGACGATTTGTGGTAGTTTACTTTGATGACATATTGATTTATAGCAGATCTTTGGAGGAACATTTGGAACATTTACGTGTTGTTTTTATTGCTCTACGTGATGCATGTTATTTTGGTAACCTTGGGAAGTGCACCTTTTGCACCGACCGAGTGTCTTTTCTTAGTTATGTTGTTACTCCACAGGGAATTGAAGTTGATAAAGCCAAGATTGAAGCTATTGAGAGTTGGCCGCAGCCCAAAACGGTCACACAAGTGAGGAGTTTTCTTGACCTCGCTGGTTTCTATAGGCGTTTTGTGAGAGATTTCAGCACCATTGCTGCACCTCTCAATGAGCTTACAAAGAAGGATGTGCCTTTTGTTTGGGGTACCGCACAGGAAGAAGTCTTCACGGTATTGAAAGATAAGTTGACACATGCTCCTTTACTCCAACTTCCTGATTTTAATAAGACTTTTGAGCTTGAATGTGATGCTAGTGGAATTGGATTAGGAGGTGTGTTATTACAAGATGGCAAACCTGTTGCATACTTTTCTGAAAAATTGAGTGTGCCTAGTCTGAATTATTCTACTTATGATAAAGAATTATATGCTCTTGTTCGGACTTTAGAGACATGGCAACATTATTTATGGCCCAAAGAATTTGTTATACATTCTGATCATGAATCTTTGAAACATATTAAAAGTCAAGCTAAACCGAATCGTAGACATGCTAAATGGGTTGAATTCATTGAGACTTTCCCTTATGTCATTAAACACAAGAAGGGTGAAGAAAATGTTATTGCTGATGCATTGTCTCGTTGCTATACTATGCTTTCACAACTTGACTTCAAAATATTTGGTTTGGAGACCATCAAAGATCAATATGTGCATGATGCTGATTTTAAAGATGTATTGCAGAATTGTAAAGAAGGAAGAACATGGAACAAGTTTGTCGTTAATGATGGATTTGTGTTCCGTGCTAACAAGCTATGCATTCCAGCTGGCTCCGTTCGTCTCTTGTTGTTGCAGGAGGCGCATGGAGGAGGACTAATGGGACACTTTGGCGTGAAAAAGACGGAGGACGTACTTGCTACACATTTCTTTTGGCCAAAGATGAGACGGGATGTTGAGCGTTTTATTGCTCGCTGCACTACATGTCAAAAAGCTAAGTCACGACTCAATCCTCATGGTTTATATATGCCTTTGCCTGTACCTAGTGTTCCTTGGGAGGATATATCTATGGACTTTGTTTTAGGTTTACCTAGAACAAAGAAGGGGAGGGATAGCATATTTGTTGTCGTGGATAGATTCTCGAAAATGGCACACTTTATACCTTGACATAAAATCGATGATGTTGTTAATGTTGCTGATTTGTTCTTTCATGAAATTATTCGCTTGCATGGTGTGCCAAATACTATTGTTTCAGATCGTGATACTAAATTTCTTAGCCACTTTTGGAGATGTTTATGGGCTAAGTTGGGGACTAAACTGCTTTTTAGTACTACTTGTCACCCCCAAACTGATGGACAAACTAAAGTAGTCAATAGAACATTGTCTACTATGCTTAGGGCTGTTTTGAAGAATAATAAGAAAATGTGGGAGGAATGCTTGCCTCATATTGAATTTGCTTATAATCGTTCATTGCATTCTACTACTAAGATGTGCCCTTTTGAAGTTGTGTATGGTTTCCTACCTCGTGCACCTATTGATTTATTGCCTCTTCCATCTTCGGAGAAGGTTAATTTTGATGCTAAACAACGTGCTGAATTGATTTTAAAAATGCATCAGTTAACTAATGAAAACATTGAGCGTATGAATGCTAAATATAAATTTGTTGGAGATAAGGGTAGAAAACATGTTGTGTTTGCACCTGGAGATCTTGTTTGGTTACATTTGCGTAAGGATAGATTTCCTGATTTGCGCAAATCAAAGCTAATGCCACGTGCTGATGGTCCCTTTAAGGTGTTGGAGAAAATAAATGATAATGCATATAAACTTGAGCTGCCTGCAGATTTTGGGGTTAGTCCCACTTTTAACATTGCAGATTTAAAGCCTTATTTGGGTGAGGAAGGTGAACTTCCGTCGAGGACGACTTCATTTCAAGAAGGGGAGGATGATGAGGACATCAATACCATTGTTACACCCACAGCCCCTGCTGCTATACATACTGGACCAATTACTAGAGCTCGCGCACGCCAACTAAATTACCAGGTACTTTCGTTTCTTGGTAATGATTCTAATGTTCATGAGAATATGATGCTGCCTAAATTGGATACATTTGTTTTGCTTACAAATGAAGGGCCTAGCTTGGAGAAGGATGAACATTGGAGCAAGAACAACCATGGAGATGATGGCAGGCGCAAGGGGAACAAGAACGGAGTTACAAGTGATGATTTCAGGACTTTGAAGCCACCATAATGAGTGCATGAAGCGTTGGACGAAATATACAAGATGCCACTTCATAAATTTCGTCCAGAGGCTATTCTAGGTGCTGCGTCACCTTATTATTGGGCCAGGCCCATGTAATTTCGAAATACATAAGTATAGGCTATTTTTAGAGTCTGTATGTGTGGGGAAACAAGAGATAGGGTTAGTTTCGGACCCCTCCACCAAGGGCCACGAAATTCACCCCCTCTTCCTCCATATATACAGCCCTTAGGGCACCGTTTAGACTTTGGGTTTTGTTTAGATTAAAGTTCGCCATAGCTGCAACTTCGCGTACTTCGTTTGTGTTCAACGACCAGACAAAGGCGTCATAGAACCCCACCTTGATCAATAAAGCTTTCATCTTATATTCACAATATCCAGATTGCAATATCAGTTTCTTGCTTGTTCTTCATTTGCTCGCAGGAAACAGACCCTCGTGGTCAGGTTGTCGTGCTCCGGCGTGGTCAATAACCTCTCGGAGTTGGTTTAGCGATTGCTAAGGCGCGACGTCCTCGCACGTTCGTAGTCGGATCGTCAAAGTCGACTTCCACCAAAGCGAAATCCATCATCTCATTGAAAGACGGGACACCTTTGCCTCTATCAGGAATAAAGAGGATTTTTACCGTGCATTACAATGATGGAAACTACAACAATTGAAGACTCCAAAAACTAGGAGAATTTGATGGTTCTGAATAATTTCCAGATTAGTATGACCTAGGAAGGCTACCCTTATGGAACTTGGCAGACTATGGATGTTGTCAATACCCGAGATCAACGTGTGTAGGAGAAAGAACTAAACATGGAGCGTAAAACTCAAAGTTTTGTCAAGAAAACCCTAAGGCATGAGATATCAACTATGGAATGATAGTTCATGTCAATGACCAGGGCAGAAACATGGATATTCAAGATTATATCGCCCGCTTATGCTATTGTCACCGTGCTGAGTTAAGCATGCATATCTTCGGAAGGATTGGATGGTACCAGGCTGATAGAGCACCTGTCAGCAAAAGACAAAGTTTAACCTTAGCTGGTGTATCACTAGGATCTGGAGTATTACATCAAGAAGTTTAGGGTGGAAAATTAGGAAGCCGTATTTGACAAGGGAGCATTTTGTGAAGAACTTGGGACCCAGAAGCTGAAAGTAGCCAAGCTGGAGGAGCAAAACCTCGAGATATCGGAGATTCGTCAGGAACTGAAGAACAGTAGGATCATGGTTAATGCCAAGGATGTTGAAACCCAGGAGTTTGGAATGCAACTCCAGAATATTAAAGGACGTCATGAGAGACTTCGTGTCAATAGAAATGGCCTGATAGAAGAACTTGAGAAGGACAAGCACGATCGGAAGAAGCCATCGGAGACATGAACAAGACTTGAAGAGATTGGCGACTTTGAAGTTTTATTGACCCTTAGAAGACCAAACCCCTATTATATACCTACGTCAGATGCGACGATTGTGAGCTGTCATTTGTTTGTTGTTGTTTTCGACAGCCACAAAATAAAATATGTCTCTTCAAAACTATTGTTTGTATTTCGTGTATCCCTCTCTATCTCTCTTATCTCACCCCAAAACCCTTGGAACCAATAGAGGATGAATGGAGATGAACTCACATTTCCTGGACTGGTAAGTCAATTGGAGACAGGCCGATGGATTCAAAACATGGAAGGTCACATGAAGAATGACACTATAGCCGGAAAGGATATGGCCCAGCATGCTCTTCAGTGCTTTGAAAGAGGTGTTGCTACTATCTGGAGGATGTACCAAAACATCAATGGATGGCAAGGAGTAACCACTTGGAAGGAATTTAAGTTTACTTTGCTAAAGTCTCGTCTTGTGTCCACGAATTTGAAGCCTTATGGAAATGATATGAAGAAACTCTGTGCATGCAAGCTTTGTGGAGAAATAAGACACAACCATAAAGAACACAAGGTTGAATGCCCCAATTGTGAAGGAAGTCACCCAGCTGAAGAATGCCCAACTAGGCAGATTACTTATTTCTTGTGTGAAGGAACTACCCACTACCCTGCTCAGTGTCACATTTACCCCATGGTACAAAGAACCATCCAGCAGAAGAAAGAAGCAATGAAAGGAGCCCTCATGGAAATTTTAGAAGAACCTATGATGAAGGAAGAGGTGGAGGACACACCCAAAGAAAATCCAATTAAACCCTGCACCAAGTCTTGCTTTTCATGTGGAGAAGAAGGACACATCTCCCAGAATTGTCTGAATGGGGATCTAGTAGAATTCACGATAGAGGAAGTAGAGTATGACCCACAGGAAATAGAAGCCCTGATTGGAACGGAAAAGTCCAGGAAGAGAAATAGATTGGATTCTAGGAAGGACCTGAGTCATATCACATGTTTCAGGTGCAAAGATTCAGGGCACTACTTCAATGGTTGCCCAAAAAGGAAGCCGAAGACCCAAGGAGGCTATGTGATCATAAGGAAACCCCGAGACTTGTTAGAAGTAATATGTTTCCGGTGTAATGAAGCAGGGCACTTTGCCAGAGATTGTCCCAATGAGGATATTCGTGCTAAATAGTTGAGTCTGTGAGGAATATAGTAGTAGTAGTGGGAACAATTCTTTTATATTGAGGTGTTGAGTTGAGGCATGTAATGCAAATGCAAAAGATTGCAATAAATTCATGAAACAAATAAAGTTCATGTGTCATGATTTCATACGAGGAACTTTACGAGTTGTTACTCTTGGAAGAAAGATTTTGACCATTTTCAAGGATATGAGAAATATGGTCTATGGAAGAACTTGTGTAATTCCATGGGTGGCAGTACCCTGTGAGGACACATTACCCCTGGAAAAGATAATGATATCCCACGAAGTGGACTATGGACAGAATAAGTACGGGTTTTGTCTCAATAAGTGGGAATACCCCAAGAATATGAAGGGATGAAGTACTATTGAATAAAAAGGAGGTATAATGCTAGGTAATATGGAGAAATTGTAAATCCATGATGAGCCTGAGTAATCACGTATTAGTTTGGTACCAATAGAAGGAAGGGAGACAGTACAATTGGATGGATTTAAGAATGCTAGGAAGCTGGATGTTGGAATAATGATCAGTTGCCCCGATGATGAGTTCAAGGTTTACAAGTGATGAGATGGGCCATAACCCACAGGCTCCAGGACCTGCCAAGAAGCAAGCACACTCTTGCTAAAGGAAAAACCCTGGAAGAAGTTACAACTTTAACAACAGACGATCTTATAGGTGTAACGAAAAACCTGAGAGTTGTGAAGGAACGATCGATGTTCATTTGGCTTGCAGAATCAATGGATTTATCCGAACTTGTTTCGTCGACAAGAGAAATTCTGCAATGCTTGTGAGGATGACCGAGTGTTAAAATGCGAGATTCGCTAAACCATATACAAGGTAATGATTTGGGTGCGGGATGGATTGATCACCATACTGACTTACTCTTATTATTCGCCTTGCTATATGGGATGGTAAATCTGAGTGACTTACCTATAGTAGAGAGATGACGATCAAAACCTTGTTTAAACCTTAGAATGGTATGACATTTTTTCTCTTGTATAAGGCAGTTGTTGCCAATCGGAGGACATACGGTGAGGTTCAACCCAGACCCGTTTTCTACAGGAGAAACCATAAATTGTTGACCGCCATGAGATATCGATAGTTGTTTAGTATTGGCGCCAGACCTGTCAGCAAAGAAGATCCAGTCTCGGAAGAACCTTACCAAGATAAAAGGACAAGGAAAAAGGATATGCCACTACCGGAAGAGCCCAGAGAAGGAATTATCTTGAAGATCTCAGAAGAGTGACCCTGTCAACAAAAAGGATGGAGTATACAAGTTTGATGGAACCGTAACCATGCTTCTAAGGGTGGTAGCACCCCAGACCCCCCTATGACTATCGATGGATTTTGAGAAGACCCCGAACCTAACATATTTCTTGCTAGCCTCTCTAAATCTTGAGGACACGATTCATTTTAAGGGTGGTAGGTTTGTAACATCCCAAAATTATAAATTTTGGAATGTTATATTAAATAATAGTTTTGATTGATTTCTTGATTTTGGTGTGGTTGCTTGTGTGAAACTGAGTGAAATTTGAAACTTTTTGAAAGTTAAGTGAGAGGGAATAAAATGACTTTCCCAAAACTTTCATCTTGCATTTATGATCTCCATGAATTCAAATTTATTTCATTACAAGACCCTAGAGCAAAGATAATATGACTTCTTCCATTTAATTAAATAAAAAGGGTTTTGAAAAGATTTGAATTTCATTTGGAAATATTTTCAATTCAGAAACTTTAAGCAACTCAATGATTTTCATGAGATAAGATAAAATGACTTCTTCAAAACATATGAAATATGAGTTGGAAGCTTAAAAGAATCAAATTTAAAGTCCCTTTGAAATTATTTGGTTTTTATTAAAATTATTTTTATCCAAAAATAAAATATATGGAAAATAGGGTAAAATGATTCCCTACAATAGAAAATTGGAGAGGAATAAATTTGAAATAATTTTGGTATTTTTAAAATGATTTTTATGGGGTATTATTGCTCCTGTAGCACTATTTGTTTTATATGAATTTGGTTGGATTTAATTTGACTACAAGAAATAGCTCATGTTCTATAAAATATTATTCTGAAAATTTTGATATATAATATGCCTATGTACAATTTTAGTTTTATTTTCGTTATTCATTTTTTCCTTTTCTGTTTTTACTTTTTTTTAAAGAAACTCTATGTGCGGCTCATAACTATCCGACGCCCACATGCGCAACATAATTAGAAGACAGGTCGTAACTGTTTTTATTTATTTTTCGGTTATGCTTGGAGAAAAAAATATTTTCAGAAATATTTTTTAATAAAAAAGTTAAAGAAAAAAAACCGCAGCGGTGGTGCGTGCGCGTGGCCGGTCGAACCATTTGGCCCATGGCGTTTCTCTTCTCTCTTTTCTATATTCCGTCTATGTTTAGTCCCATATTGCCTAGCCTTTAACCTCGAAGCCTCTTTTCCACCTACAAATATAGACCCCGTTGGTTTGACTAGATTCAATAAAGAAAAATATATTTCTCCTCACCGGCGGAAATTCTGAAAGTCGTCTCCTCTCTCTGAAGTCTTTTCTCTACTTTATAAAGGTATCTTTCTTCGTATTTTTTTATACTTCCATAACTTATTATAATTAGACTAGTGTATAGTAGAATAATTAGATTTATAAATTAGTCTCTGTATTTACATTTTAGGACTAGAATTCTTTTAGCCATAGACCTTTTTCTTCCTAAAACAGCTTAGCCTTGATTTTTCAAATAGCCATAACTTTGTACTCGTTCTTTCAAATTAGACGAAACCAACCCCAATATTTTTGTCTTGATTCCACCTATCTAATGAAGCTATCAAATAAACTTTTTGCAACTTTCAAATTTCAAAATTTGTTCAGATTCATACTCAAATTTCTTTTGATCATATCTTTTTATCTGTACCTCCGTTTTCGATGAAACCAACGCCTAAATCTTCGTAACGATCCCCTCTCTCCAGTAAACCAACTTACACATGGTTTTGACAATTTAAAATATAAAGTTTGTTTAGATTCATACTCAATTTTTTTTATCATATCTTTTTATCCATACCTCCGTTTTTGATGAAACCAACGCCTAAATCTTCGTAACGATCCCCTCTGTCTAGTAAACCAACTTAAACATGCTTTTGACAATTTAAAATTTGAGTTTAGTTCAGATTAGTACTCAATCTTGTTTCGTCTGTTTCTTGAGTTTCGTAACTCCATTTCAGTTGATTCTTTTTGCAAATCGAAGCTCTTGACCTAAACTTTCTGATAAGGCCAAATTCACCCAATTTTGGTACTGTTAGAAATTTATTTCTGTTGTAAGAGTTAATTGCTTGTTTTCGAAGTTTTCCAAGACTTTTTCTACGAATTTTATGCTTGAGTGCTTATATATGCAATTGCTTGCTCATGATAGATTGAACCGAGTGTGACGAATAGAACTATGAGGAGTTCTGAGTGCGAATCATCTTCATCAACAGTACAAGGCAAGTTCACACTTTGATCATATTTTTCAATACCCAGTTTTTTGCTATGCATTAGTTTCACCCTCAAAGATTTGCATGAGTAGGATTGGGAATTGGGCATTGTTATGTAGTTCATGAGGTAGGAACCTATGATCTTGAAACACCCCGGGTTTATACGTTATGCTCATATATTGCTTAGCCATGCTTGTAGACGGGTATTGGTATGCGTGATTCATGCAAGTTGTGAGAGATAATAATTTTGGACAATATAAGGTGGCAACTTTAACACACATCTGGGTGGAATGGTTGGGGCACCCTGGAGAACCCAGTGTCTTGTCCGGGCACCTGGAGAACCCAGTGTTTGCCCAAGGGGATCCCAGAGTACCCATGTGATCACCCTATGGAATGCCACCCAGGCTCAAAGGGATCATAAGATTATTCATGCTAGAAACTTCTGTGTGCAGCCACAAGCCATTATGGGCTCTGGCATAGGTCAGTAAGTTGTGTGAGCTCTTGAAGAGGTGGACTAGCAGATGTAGGGGGTTGTAGGTGGTACTGTCTACCCAGAGTAAAGAGTTAATGCTTCTGAAAGACTGTGTCTCGGTCATCCGTTTCTCAAACATCATGTAGTGCGAGAAATCCAATGGAGGAGATCAAGTCTTGCGGGGAAAAGTGCGCAAACCTCTGCAGAGTGTACAAACTAATCATGATTAGCCGTGTCCCCGGTTATGGACATCTTGAGTATCTGGTACTTGAAGTATTGATTTGATCTCATCACTCTACTTAATAAATTTGTTGGGTTGTCCATGTTAATTTGGGATTGAGTTGGGGTTACCTTCTCAATATTTTCAACAAAGTTTGTAGTTAAATAAAACATATTCCTTTGTTGTAGAGAAAAATTGGCTTTATGCAAAAATAAACTTAGAGCCTCCACCAGCCAAATATGCATGTAGTGATAGCTATTATTCATCATTGCTCTATGGTGTGAATTTGCCAATACATTCAATGTACTGACCTACATGGCTGCAACATCTCATGTTGCAGGAATCTTACGGCGAGTAAGTGATACGTTAGGGTTACGATGTCTACACTCAACTTTGCCGTTGGTGTTGATGGGAATCCACAGCTTTGTTGTTACTTCCGCAATATGGATTGAGGTAATAGTATTCATGTTACTTTATACATGTGATTTACCTCTGTTATAAATCCTCGAGTACTGTGTGTGTCAGCATACCGATCCAGGGATGACACTTAAGCATAGAGACTTCGATCCATTCGGGTCAGGTCGCTACATTGCTATCTATTGATGGGCATCTCCATAGCCCGTTGATACGCCTAGTTGATGTGAGACTATCTCCCTCTTTTTGTCTTCTCCACAACCACCATTCTATTCCACATATAGTGTTATGTCCATGGCTCACGCTCATGTATTGTGTAAAAGTTGAAAAGGTTTGAGAACACGTCATCGGGGTTGTGCGTGATTGGAATATTTTGTGTGACGAAGATGGCACATAGCTAGACTATATGATTTTGTAGGGATAAGCTTTCTTTGGCCATGTTATTTTGAGAAGACATAATTGTCTTGTTAGTATGCTTGAAGCATTATTATTTTTATGTCAGTATTAAACTTTTGTTTTGAATCGTACGGATCTGAACATTCATGCCACAATAGAGAAGATTACATTGATAAATATGTTAGGTAGCATTCCACATCAAAAATTCTGTTTTTATCATTCACCTACTCGAGGACAAGCAGGAATTAAGCCTGGGGATGCTTGATACGTCTCCAACGTATCTATAATTTTTGATTGTTCCATGCTATTATATTATAATTTATATGCTATTTTATATGATTTTTGGGACTAACCTATTAACCTAGAGCCCAGTGCTAGTTTCTTTTTTCCTTGTTTTTGAGTATCGCAGAAAAGGAATATCAAACGGAGTACAATTGACCTGAAAATTACCGGAGATTTTTTAAGGACCAGAAGAAGCCCCTGAAGCAAAAGAGTTGGGCCAGAAGAGTCCTGAGTCATCCACAAAGGTGGAGGGCGCGCCCCCTACCTCGTGGCTGACTCGGAGACCCCCCTGATGTGAAACCGATGCCTAAAATTCCTATAAATATAGAAACCCCCGAAAAGAAACGAAGATCGGGAGTTCCACCACCGCAAGCCTCTGTAGCCACGAAAACCAATCGGCACCCTGCCGGAGGGGGGATCCATCATCAGTGGCCATCTTCATCATCCCGTCGCTCTCCATGACGAGGAGGGAGTAGTTCACCCTCGGGGCTGAGGGTATGTACTAGTAGCTATGTGTTTGATCTCTCTCTCTCTCTCTCTCTCTCTCTCTCGTGTTCTTGATTTGGCACGATCTTGATGTATTGTGAGCTTTGCTATTATAGTTGGATCATATGATGCTTCTCCCCCTCTATCTTCTTGTAATGGATTGAGTTTTCCCTTTGAAGTTATATTATCGGATTAAGTCTTTAAGGATTTGAGAACACTTGACGTATGTCTTGCATGTGCTTATCTGTGGTGACAATGGGATATTCACGTGATCCACTTGATGTATGTTTTGGTGATCAACTTGTGGGTTCTGTGACCTTGTGAACTTATGCATAGGGGTTGGCACACGTTTTCGTCTTGAATCTCCGGTAGAAACTTTGGGAGCACTCTTTGAAGTTCTTTGTGTTGGTTTGAATAGATGAATCTGAGATTGTGTGATGCATATCGTATAATCAAACCCGCGGATACTTGTGGTGACATTGGAGTATCTAGGTGAAATTAGGGTTTTGGTTGATGTGTGTCTTAAGGTGTTATTTTACTACAAACTCTAGGGCTGTTTGTGACACTTATAGGAATAGCCCAATAGATTAATCAAAAAGAATAACTTTGAGGAGGTTTCGTACCCTACAATAATCTCTTCGTTTGTTCTCTGCTATTAGTGACTTTGGAGTGACTCTTTGTTGCACGTTGAGGGATTGTTATATGATCTAATTATGTTATCCTTGTTGAGAGAACTTGCACTAGTGAAAGTATGAACCCTAGGCCTTGTTTCAAAGCATTGCAATACCGTTTTCACTCACTTTTTACACTTGCTACCTTGCTGTTTTTTTATATTTTCAGATTACAAAAACCTATATCTACCATCCATATTGCACTTGTATCACCATCTCTTCGCCGAACTAGTGCACCTATACAATTTACCATTGTATTGGGTGTGTTGGGGACACAAGAGACTCTTTGTTATTTGGTTGCAGGGTTGTTTGAGAGAGGCCATCTTCATCCTACGTCTCCCATGGATCGATAAACCTTAGGTCATCCACTTGAGGGAAATTTGCTATTGTCCTACAAAACTCTGCACTTGGAGGCCCAACAACGTCTACAATAAGAAATGTTGCGTAGTAGACATCAGAGCAGCAGGTGTCGTAGTAGAACCGCCGATGTAGCATGTCACGCAGTCCCATCTATATCGTGTACACGTACTTACAGCCACGCTACAAGAAAGTAAATACGGCTACATACGTACATACGGGCGGCGTTTCGAACGCGTACATCAATGGCATCATGTTAATCGGCAGCCAACCGGCTGTGTCACAATGGAGGAAACAGCGTCGCGTTCATCGGGAGGCAACCAACTGGGTCGGAATACGTCCTGTTCATCGAGAGCCAACCGGCTTCGACGGAATAGCCAAAACAAGGTATGGCATACCGCAGAACGGAGGAAACGACCTTGTGTTCGACCGCGTATGTTCGAAATAGGATCCTCTTCATCGGGAGGGGTCTGTCGTACCGCAAATGGAGGAAACGGATTTCTATTCGAGTGCCTACAGTTGAAACAGGGTCCTGTTGATCAAGAGGGGTGTGGCGTACCGGAAAATGGAGGAAACAGACTTGTGTTGGAGCGCCTACGGTTGAAACAGGGTCTTGCTCATCAGGAGGGGTGTGGGGTACCGCAAAATGGGATTCCACAGGCTATTGTTCATCCACCGTCTACTGCCTCGCTCCAGCCTCCACAAGTTACTGTTCATCCACCGTCGACTTCCTCCAGCCTCCACCTGCGACCGTTCATCCACCGCGACCTTCCTCCTCTCTCCACCAGCTACTATTCATCCACGGGCTACTATTCATCCACTGTCGACTTCCTCCAGCCTCCATCAGCTATTGTTCATCCACCGCGACCTTCCTCCTACCTCCACCAGCTACTATTCATCTAGCCTCCACTGGCTACTGTTCAACCAGCCCTCCACGGGGTCTTGTTCATCCACCCCCAACCAGCTCGGGTGTGGAGGCCTCCTCGATTAGGGTCCTGTTCATCCAACGGCAACGGCGTACTACCACGGGGTCCTGTTCATCCACCCCCCACCGGGAACTGTTCATCCAACCCCCAACAACAGTCACTATTCATCAAGAGGTTGGTTCGATCGGCTTTATTTAGTAGCAGTAGCGAAGGAATCGCTCGGGTTTAGTTAACAGCCAAGGGATCGATCACTCGGGTTCAGTAAGTGAACGCGTCGCTCGGGTTCAGTTAGAGCCCAATGCCTCACACACATGCGCGTACGTGTACAAGAGAAATGCACAAACCTCTCGGCATCGCTCGGCCCCGACCACCCACCGTAACCGGGAACTCCACAATATTTTCCTCGCCCTCGCTTCTAGCATGATTTTTTTTCGTCATGGACGGCCCAAAGAATGTCATGCAGGTGCGTCCCTGGCCTGCCTAGCATGAAAAGCCCATTTTCTGTCATGATTTTTTGTCATAGAAGTAGGAGCCCACCAAATCTATGATGATACGTGTTTTTGTCACAATTATCGTCATAGAAGTGTCATTACCATGACAGAAAAAATCGTTCAGGCCATAATGTCACGGATGTGTCTTCTCTGTTAGTGCTTCATCCACCTCCCCTGCATCCACCTCCTCTGCATCCTCGCCCTCTCCATACACCTCCTCTGCATCCACCTCCAACTGAGTCCTTTCTGGCAAAACCGCATCACTCTCTTCCTCGGTCACCACATCGTTGTTCAGATCAAAACCACCAACCACATTTTCCCCAGCTTGTACAAACTTTTGTGTTACAGGGGTGCTACCTTCTGCAGTTGGCTGACTGTTGGTCATGGTATCGTAGATCTCTGGACTAGGAACACAATGACTAGGTACACTATGGCTGCCTGCACCTGACCTATGGTGATAACCATCACAACATTGAGGCATGCGATTGAGGTCTATGTCTAAGAGGTTCTGACCTTCCTCGACCACTGCAAAAATATAACAAAGATCTTCATGCAACATTCACCGACCATTGCCTTGTAGTTATCCCAAGCATAATCCTCGACCAAGGGGATCATGGTGCAGAACGACCTAGGGCCTGTGCCGGTGTCATATCTTCCTTCCAACCTTACTACAGAACTTCCGTCGACATCCATCACTTTCCTCACATTATCAACAAGTTCAACAAGAGTTGGATCCTTAGGAAAACATAACGCACGGCTTTGGGTGACTCCACACCGGTGCTGCCAGGTTGGGTGTTAAGAACACCACCATGATGTAAATGCACTATGTTACGATGCGCCATCATACATAAAAAGGCAATATAGCCAACATTAACCCAGTTATAGGTTCGGCATCCAAGAAATGATTTCCATTGGCTAGTACCCTCCTATTACCTAATGAACAACTGATATACATCCT
This sequence comes from Triticum dicoccoides, assembly GCF_002162155.2. Lineage (NCBI taxonomy): Eukaryota > Viridiplantae > Streptophyta > Magnoliopsida > Poales > Poaceae > Triticum > Triticum dicoccoides. The sequence goes on along the minus strand of NC_041389.1, from coordinate 191,483,264 downwards.
CTCAAGTTGATTTGTAACAAGATTACCTGCTGGTTTTCCCAGATCTGGAAGCTTTTGTGTCGTCTCCACCCTCGGACTATCCGACCAACGGGGATTTGGGGTTAGGTTCGAGGTTGGTAATAGGGGCCATAGGGAAGAGGGGTCTGCTGCTGGCAACAAGCCTTACTTAAATGGGCCACCGCTTCCGTAGGGAACATCC
>NC_041389.1:191419440-191482783 GCF_002162155.2 Triticum dicoccoides | reverse complement strand
GTGGGGTGAGCGGATCTCAAATGGAAAATTCCAAGGCGCCCTAAAAAGGACACGTCACTCGACGACATGACAAACAGCATGACCAGCCAAATTGACGAGAAACGCCTAATTCTAAGGCGACACCAATTTGAAACGCCGAATTCTAAGGCGACACCAATTTGAAACGCCAATTTGAAAGGCGGAAAAGGCGGTGTACAATCACACCATAAACAAGGGCGTACTTACGATGTAGAAATGCCAAACAAGAAGGCGTGTCAGGGAGTGGAGACGCCATATTTACTGACGTGTTCATATTCATGTGAAAACGCCTTCCACTTAGGTGTTTCAGCTGTACATCAGAACATCTAAGCAGGAAAGTGGATGTACTGACGCGACAGTTCTGGGCATTGCAACCGGTCTAGATATTCTAACCGCGGTCACGCCTTAGCATGTGGCGCATCAGGCCGGCGCCACGCTGCAGCGTGACCGACGACCATGGACCATGACTGGTCAAAAGCGCCTTGGCGGGCGGCACACCGAAGTGCATGTGATGCACCTTATGGCCCGACGCGAAGGGGGGGTCAGGCGATGAAACAAATTTGGGGGGGAGGGGTTACTGAGCGAAATAAGGTTTCTCAGGGGTCATTTAGTAAAAATAATATGGAGAGTGCAGACCCTCAAAACATTTGTATCTATAAGAAATCAAGGAATTGCTCTGCAAATTCAAGATTGCCAGGGATTTAGCAGTCAGAAAGAACTATGCTGATGATTTCGGTAAACATGATTCAGTCACCAGGAGAAAAAATATTTCTATATGTACCAGGTACTCCAATGAGCAGATAGTATTATCAGGTTAATTCATCATGTAACCTTTAATTCAACGATTGAGTTACTTTGCATATGAGTAAGACTTTCAAACCAACATTTGACATCTTCTCATGGAAGAAACCTAATGTGAGTTATATTAATTAAAGATATGATTTTCTCTGCTCGATGCTGACCTAGCAGCATCCACCATCCACAAACATCCAAGAGAAATCAGAATTGCAACTTTAAATTGTTTGAAGATATCACTAATCAGTGCTAACCACTAAGAAATAATGGAAGAAAACTAACCATTAAATCCTCCAAATCTGAAGCAGCTCATCCTCAAAAGCATCCACTACTGCAAAAAGCTCTCCGGTAAAAATTAAATTTATTTTATCCTACTTACTTCTTCGTGCGCGTGTGCTATCTCGTCGAAGCGAACGGCCGCGGCTCGACCGCTCGATCTGAGCTAATGATGCAGATGTGAAGCACACACACTACTACCTCCGTCCTGGTCTATTGGTCCCCATTGTAATCTGTGCCAAATTTTGACCATAAATTGAACTAACAAAATGGTCATGCATGTTACCAAAAATTATATCATTGAAAACTATTTTTAAATATGAATCCAACAATATAATTTCTTTGACATGCAATAACATTTTATCAGTTACGTGTTTGGTCAAAATTTAGCACAAATTACATAGGGGATTAATAAACCAGGATGGAGGTAGTAGATGAAAGGGAAGCACACATCGCTCCATCCCCTTCCTCTGTCTCCCCCCACATATCAGTCGTTGCCTCCCGCAAACAAGGCTCGTGCCCGATCCGATGTCGTCCATGGAAGAGCAGGCCGCGGCCATGGCTCTGCTGGAGAGTCACCCGGCAGCGTGGGAGGCGCTGCTCTCCACGGCCATATCAACCTCCAACGCCAACCGCGGCTCCCACCCGGAGCCCCTCGCGTTGTGCCTTGCAGCCTTGCCTCATCGCTCGCGGTGACGACCATCCCTACCCAGCTCTGTGCCATGGCCGTTATCCTCGTCCACAAGTTCCTATTGATTGGGCCCATCAGCGAGGCCTACTTCCCGGATGCCAGTTTGTCAAGGAGATGGTGAGCTGCACCACGCCGGAGTTGGCCAGGGACGACGTTGGCGGTGAGTGGAAGAGGTTCGTGTACGCCTTGTAGAGGGTCTACAATAAGGAGTTGGTGCTAGCATAGATGAGGGCACTAGCATCACACGACGACGGCAAAACGCTGACCAACATGTTGTGGTGGCTCCATAGCCACGGCTCGGGAATTCTCTTGAATACGATTGGACGACTTACATGCTGACCACACTGCTGCTGCTGCTTGTAGTAATGTTCATGGAATGCGTTTAGCGTGAGAGTTTTTAGTTTGTTGAGAAAACCATGAAATATTGTTATTGGTTTTGTGGTACTATGAATACCATGATTCTACATTTTATAGTGCTTTTTTGTTGAGTGCGGCGATTTGGTAACCTAAACTTTGTATATATTTTAATGGAGCAACAGTAGGAGCCTCTCATGTTGTTTTAAATGTTCGAAAAAAATATCTACCACCATATTATATTCCACCCATAGTCCTCTATCCATGGCTTGCGCTCATGTATTGCGTGGGGGTTGAAAAATCTGAAGCGCATTAAAAAGTATGAACCAATTGTTTGGCTGACACCGGGGTAGTGCATGATTTATACTTTATGTTAAGAAGATGGAGCATGACAACGACATATGATCTTGTAGGGATAGTATTTTTAGCATTTATATTTTGAAAGGCACGATTGTTTGTTGGTATGCATGAGTATTAATGTCTTTACGTTAAATTATAGACTATTGCTTTGAATCATTCAGATATAAATATTCATATCATAAAAGAAAGATTACATGATAGGCATGCTAGGTAGCATGCCACATTAAAAAAATTGTTTTTATCATTTACCTACTCGAGGATGGGCAGGAATTAAGCTTGGAGATGCTTGATACGTCTCCAATGTATCTATAATTTTTTATTATTCCATGCTATTATAGTATCAATCTTGGATGTTTTATATGCAATTATATATCATTTTTGGGGACTGACTTATTAACCCAGTGCCCAGTGCCAGCTATTGCTTTTTTTTCAGAAAATCAATAAAAACTGAGTCCAAATGGAGAAAAAACTTTGGATTAATTTTTCTGGACCAGAAGGGACCCTACAAGGTTTGAGGGAAGACCTGAAGAGCCATGAGGGAGCGGCAAGCTCGGGGGGCGCCCCAGGGGGTAGGCGCGCCCTCCAAGATTGTGCGCCCCTCATGGCACCTCTTGACCTAATTCCACCTCTGTTAATTCCCAAGTATTCCCAATACATCAAAGAAATAGTCAAAATACTTTTTTCGCGGCTGCAAGTTTTTGTTCTTTCGCTATCCCATCTGAAGGCTTTCTGGCACCCAGCCGAAGGGGGAATTGATCACGGAGGGCTTCCACATCAACCTTGTTGCCCTTCCGATGGTGTGTGAGTAGTTTACCATAGACCTATGGGTCCATAGCGAGTAGCTAGATGGCTTCTTCTCTCTCTTTGATCTTCAATACAATGTTCTCCTCGATGTGCTTGGGGATCTATCAGACGTAATCTTGTTTTGCGTTGTGTTGTTGGGATCTGATGAATTGTGGGTTTCTGATCAGATTATTCATGAATATTAATAGAGTCTTCTCTGAATTCTTTTATGCATGATTATTATAGCTTTGTATTTCTCTCTGATCTATCCATTTAGTTTGGCCAACTAGATTGATTTATTATGCAATGGGGGAGGTGCTTTGTAATGGGTTCAGTCTTGCGGTGCTCAATCCCAGTGACAGAAGGGGGCATGACACGTATTTGTATTGTTTCCATTAATGGTAAAATGATGGAGTTTATTCAAATTGCTTGGGTTTACTTTGTCTACATCATGTCATCTTGCTTGAGGCATTACTCTGTTTTTCATGGACTTAATACCCTGGATGCATGCTGGATAGCGATCGATGGGTGGAGTGATAGTAGTAGATGCACACATGAGTCGGTCTACTTATCTCGGACATGATGCCTATGTACATGATCATTGCCTTGAATATCATCATAACTATCTGCTTTTCTATCAGTTGCCCAACAGTAATTTGTTTACCCACTGTATGCTTTTTGTTCGAGAGAGAAGCCTCTAGTGAAAACTATGGCCCTGGGTCTACCTTTATCATATATAAAATCCAAAACTATCTTGCTACAATTTATTTATCGTTATTTTATTTTTGTGTTTTTATTTATCTATCTATCACTATAAGATTTGATTCTTGTAAATAATCGCAGAGGGAATTGACAACGCAGCTCACAAGTAGCAGTATCCTCTCCTCTTCAGTACCAAGGGAAATATTTATCTCTATAGTATTGCATTATCCTCTCCTCTTCGAGGAAATCCCAACGCATCTCACAAGTAGCAGTATTCAACAGGATCCTTGTCATGACGTCGTGTCACTGTTTGGGCATGTATATTTTCCCTTGTTAGCCTGTCGCGCCCTTTAGGGGGTCGATCAGGTTGATCAGCCCGACCACGTGTTAAGAGCACATTATCAGTTACCTCTTCATTCAATTCTGGCACCACACACCTGCGTTGGTAAGATTTAGGCGCGGTATGGCATTGTTCTTCAAGATCTTGCTTGGTCTAGAGGATTTCTAGCCACTTGTCATTCAGTGCATTTTGATTGGCTTGCGGTTATTGTTGCTTCCTCTTCATACTCCTGGCAGTGGCTAAAAGGCGCCGTCTGAACTGTTCTTGCTCAAAAGGGTCCTCGGGGACTACATAGTCCTTGGTTCTGAGGCTTACATCCTCCTTGGATTATGGTAAATAATAATTTTCGGCCCCGTCGAATAGATCATTGGGGTCCTCATCTTCAGGGACTCCCACGGAGCTGTTTTGTTGTCATGGGGAGGCTTGGATGTTCTCTCCCTGGTTTTCAGCTTTGTCGGCCGCTGCGCTGTTGTCAGTGGCAATGGTGTCGCGCCCGCCGGGGACCCTTTTGGTACCTTTCGCGTGTTTGCGCCGACGCCTTGATGGGTTCTTAGGTGTGTCCTGTTGGCGAACATAGTAATTTTAAAAAAATTCCTACGCACACGCAAGATCATGGTGATGCATAGCAATGAGAGAGGAGAGTGTGTCCACGTACCCTCGTGACCGAAAGCGGAAGCGTTAGCACAACGCGGTTGATGTAGTCGTACGTCTTCACGATCCGACCGATCAAGCACCAAACGCACGGCACCTCCGAGTTTAGCACACGTTTAGCTCGATGACATCCCTCGAACTCCGATCCAGCCGAGCTTTGAGGGAGAGTTCCGTCAGCACGACGGCGTGGTGACGATGATGATGTTCTACCAACGCAGGGCTTTGCCTAAGCACCACTGCGATATTATCGAGGTGGACAATGGTGGAGGGGGGCACCGCACACGGCTAAGAGATCTCAAGGATCAATTGTTGTGTCTCTAGGGGGTGCCTCCCTCCCCGTATATAAAGGAGTGGAGGAGGGGGAGGGGGACAGCCACCCTTGGCATGCCCCATGTGGAGTCCTACTCCCACCGGGAGTAGGACTCCCCCTCTTCCTTGTTGGAGTAGGAGAGGAGAGGGAAGGAGAGAGAGGGGAAAGGAAAGGGGGGCGCTGCCCCCCCCCCTCCTTGTCCAATTCGGGCCTGGGGGGAGGGGCGGGGGGCTGCCCCTTTGGCCACCTCTCCTCTTCCACCATTTGGGCCCATGAGGCCCATTAACCTCCGGGGGGTTCCGGTAACCCCCCGGTACTCAGGTATATATCCGATAACCCCCGGAACCATTCCGATGTCTGAATATAGTCGTCCAATATATCAATCTTCATGTCTCGACAATTTTGAGACTCCTCGTCATGTCCGTGATCACATCCGGGACTCCGAACTACGTTCGATACATCAAAACACATAAACTCATAATATAACCGTCATCAAACATTAAGCGTGCGGACCCTACGGGTTCGAGAACTATGTAGACATGACCGAGACACGTCTCCAGTCAATAACCAATAGCGGAACCTGGATGCTCATATTGGCTCCCACATATTCTACGAAGATCTTTATCGGTCAAACCGCATAACAACATATGTTGTTCCCTTTGTCATCAGTATGCTACTTGCCTGAGATTTGATCGTCGTTATCTCAATACCTAGTTCAATCTTGTTACTGGCAAGTCTCTTTACTCGATCAGTACTACATCATCCTGTAACTAACTCATTAGTTACAATGCTTGCAAGGCTTATAGTGATGTGCATTACCGAGTGGGCCCAGAGATACCTCTCCGACAATCGGAGTGACAAATCCTAATCTCGAAACACGCCAACCCAACAAGTACCTTCTGAGACACCCGTAGAGCACCTTTATAATCACCCAGTTACGTTGTGACGTTTGGTAGCACAGAAAGTGTTCCTCCGGTAAATGGGAGCTGCATAATCTCATAGCTATAGGAACATGTATAAGTCATGAAAAAAGCAATAGCAACATACTAAACGATCAAGTGCTAAGCTACCGGAATGGGTCAAGTCAATCACATTATTCTCCTAATGATGTGATCCCGTTAATGAAATGACAACTCATGTCTATGGTTAGGAAACTTAACCATCTTTGATTAACGAGCTAGTCAAGTAGAGGCATACTAGTGACACTATGTTTGTCTATGTATTCACACATGTATTATGTTTCCGGTTAATACAATTCTAGCATGAATAATAAACATTTATCATGAAATAAGGAAATAAATAAAAACTTTATTATTGCCTCTAGGGCATATTTCCTTCAGTATTCCACTTGCACTAGAGTCAATAATCTAGTTCACATCATCATGTGATTTAACACCAATATTCACATCTCTATGTGATTAACACCCATAGTTCACATCGTCATGTGACCAACACCCAAAGGGTTTACTAGAGTAAATAATCTAGTTCACATCTCTATGTGATTAACACCCAAAGAGTACTAAGGTATGATCATGTTTTTCTCGTGAGAGAAGTTTAGTCATCGGGTCTGTCACATTCAGTGTCGTATGTATTTTGCAAATATTCTATGTCTACAATGCTCTGCATGGAGCTACTCTAGCTAATTTCTCTCAATTTCAATATGTATCCAGATTGAGACTTAGAGTCATCTGGATCAGTGTAAAAGCTTGCATCGATGTAACTCTTTATGATGAACTCTTTTATCACCTCCATAATCGAGAAACATCTACTTAGTCCTCACTAAGGATATTCTTGACCACTGTCCAGTGATCTACTCCAGGATCAAAAATTGTACTCCCTTGCCAAACTCAGAGCAAGGTATACAATAGGTCTTGTACACAACATAGCATACTTTATAGAACCTATGACTGAGGCATAGGGAATGACTTCCATTCTCTTTCTATTTTCTGCCGTGGTCGGGATTTGAGTCTTACTCAATTTCACACCTTTGCAACACAGGCAAGAACTCCTTCTTTGATTATTCCATTTTGAACTACTTCAAAAACTTATCAAGGTATGTTCTCATTGAAAAATCTTATCAAGCGTCTTGATCTATCTCTATAGATCTTGATGCTCAATGTGTAAGCAGCTTCACCAAAGTCTTTCTTTGAAAATCTCTTATTCAAGTATCCTTTTATGCTATCCAGAATTTATATATCATTTCCAATAACAAAATGTCATCTACATATAGTTTTAAAAATGCTACAGAGCTCCCACTCACTTTCTTGTAAATATAGGTCTACTCGAAAAATCTGTATGAAACCATATGCTTTGATCAACTCATCAAAACGTATATTTCAACTCCGAGATACTTGCACTAGTCCATAGATGGATTGATTGAGCTTGCACATTTTGTTAGCACCTTTAGGATTGACAAAACCTTCTTGTTGCATCATATACAACTCTTCTTTAAGAAATCCATTAAGGAATGTAGTTTTGACATCCATTTGCAAATTTCATAAAATGCGGCAATTGCTAACATGATTCCGACAGACTTTTAAGCATTGATACGAGTGAGACAATCTCATTGTATTCAACACCTTGAACTTTGTCAAAAACCCTTTTCGACAAGTCTAGCTTTGTAGATAGTAGCACTACTATCAGTGTCCGTCTTCTCTCTTGAAGATCCATTTATTTTCTATGGCTTGCTGATCATCGGACAAGTCAACCAAAGTCCACACTTTGTTCTCATACATGAATCCCATCTCAGATTACATAGCCTTAAGCCATTTCGCGGAATCTGGGCTCATCATCGCTTCCTTATAGTTCGTAGGTTTGTCATGGTCAAGTAACAAGACCCCCAGAACAGGATTACCGTACCACTCTGGTGCGGATCTTACTCTGGTTGACCTACGAGGTTTGGTAGTAACTTGATCTAAAGTTTCATGATCATCATCATTAGCTTCCTCACTAATTAGTGTAGGAATCACTGGAACTGATTTCTGTGATGAACTACTTTCCAATTCGGGAGAAGGTACAATTACCTCATCAAGTTCTACTTTCCTCCCACTCACTTCTTTCAAGAGAAACTCCTTCTCTAGAAAGGATCCATCTTAGCAACGAATGTCTTGCCTTTGGATCTATGATAGAAGGTGTACCCAACAGTTTCCTTTGGGTATTCTATGAATATGCACTTCTCCGATTTGGGTTCGAGCTTATCAGGTTGAAAACTTTTTCACATAAGCATCGCTGCCCCAAACTTTAAGAAACGACAACTTTGGTTTCCTGCCAAACCACAGTTCATAAGGCACCGTCTCAACGGATTTTGATGGTGCCCTATTTAAAGTGAATGCAGCTGTCTCTAATGCATAACCCCAAAATGATAGTGGTAAATCGGTAAGAGACATCATAGATCGCACCATATCCAATAAAGTGCGGTTACGACGTTCGGACACACCATAACGCTGTGGTGTTCCAGGTGGCGTGAGCTGTGAAACTATTCCACACTGTTTTATATGAAGGCCAAACTCGTAACTCAAATATTCTTCTCTACGATCAGATTGTAGAAACTTTATTTTCTTGTTATGATGATTCTCCACTTCACTCTGAAATTCTTTGAACTTTTCAAATGTTTCAGACTTATGCTTCATTAACTAGATATACTCATATCTGCTCAAATCATCTGTGAAGGTCAGAAAATAACAATACCCGCCACGAGCATCAACACTCATTGGACCGCATACATCGGTATGTATTATTTCCAACAAGTCAGTAGCTCGTTCCATTGTTCCGGAGAATGGAGTTTTAGTCATCTTGCCCAAAAGGCACGGTTCACAAGCATCAAATGATTCATAACCAAATGATTCCAAAAAATTCATCTTAATGGAGTTTCTTCATCCGCTTTACACCGATATGACCCAAATGGCAGTGCCACAAATAAGTTGCACTATCATTATTAACTTTGCATCTTTTGGCATCAATATTATGAATATGTGTATCACTACGATCGAGATCCAAAAAACTATTTTCATTGGGTCTATGACCATTGAAGGTTTTATTCATGTAAACAGAACAATCTTTGATTTTAAATGAATAACCATATTGCAATAAACATGATCAAATCATATTCATGCTCAACGCAAACGCCAAATAAAATTTATTTAGGTTTAACACAAATCCCGAAAGTATAGGGAGAGTGCGATGATGATCATATCAATCTTGGAACTACTTCCAACACACATTGTCACTTCACCCTCAACTAGTCTCTGTTTATTCTGTAACTCCTATTTCGATTTACTAATTTTTAGCAACCGAACAAGTATCAAATACTCAGGGGCTACAATAAACACTAGTAAAGTACACATCAATAACCTGTATATCAAATATACCCTTGTTCACTTTGCCATCCTACTTATCCACCAAATATTCAGGGTATTTCCTTTGCAGTAGAAGCACTCAGTTTCAGGCTTTGGTCCGGCTTTGGCCTTCTTCACGGGAGTGACAACTTGCTTGCCATTCTACTTGAAGTTCCCTTTCCTTCCCTTCGCGCTTTTCTTGAAACTAGTGTTCTTGTCAATCATCAACAATTGATGCTCTTTCTTGATTTCTACCTTCGTTCATTTGAACATCATGAAGAGCTCAGGAATCGTTTTCGTTATCCCTTGCATACTATAGTTCATCATGAAGTTCCAGTAACTTGGTGATGGTGCCTAGAGAACACTGTCAATCACTATCTTATCTGGAAGATTAACTCCCACTTGATTCAAGCGATTGTAGTACCCAGACAATCTGAGCACATGCTCACTAGTTGAGCAATTCTCCTCCATCTTTTAGCTATAGAACTTGTTGGAGACTTCAATCTCTTAACTCAGGTATTTGCTTGAAATATTAACTTCAACTCCTGGAACATCTCATATGGTTCATGACGTTCAAAACGTCTTTGAAGTCCCGATTCTAAGTAGTTAAGCATGGTGCACTAAACTATCAAGTAGTCATCATATTAAGCTGGACAAACGTTCATAACGTCTGCATCTGCTCCTGCAATAGGTCTGTCACCTAGCGGTGCATCAAGGACATAATTCTTCTGTGCAGTAATGAGGATAAACCTCAGATCATGGATCCAATCCGCATCATTGCTACAAACATTTTTCAACATAGTTTTTCTCTAGGAACATATCAAAAATAAACATAGGGAAGCAACAACACGAGCTATTGATCTACAACATATTTGCAAAATACGATCAGGACTAAGTTCATGATAAATTAAAGTTCAATTAATCATATTACTTAAGAACTCCCACTTAGATAGACATCCCTCTAATCATCTAAGTGATCACGTGATCCAAATCAACTAAACCATAACCGATCATCACGTGAAATGGAGTAGATTTCAATGGTGAACATTACTAAGTTGATCATATCTACTATATGATTCACGCTCGACCTTTCGGTCTCAGTGTTCCGAGGCCATATCTGCATATGCTAGGCTCATCAAGTTGTAGATGGACGTAGAGCTTATCACACCCGATCATCACGTGGTGTCTGGGCATGACGAACTTTGGCAACGGTGCATACTCGGGGAGAACACTTTTATCTTGAAATTTAGTGAGAGATCATCTTAGATTGCTACCGTCAATCAAAGCAAGATAAGATGCATAAAAGATAAACATCACATGCAATCAATATAAGTGATATGATATGGCCATCATCATCTTGTGCTTGTGATCTCCGTCTCCGAAGCACCGTCATGATCACCATCGTCACCGGCACGACACCTTGGTCTCCATCGTAGCATCGTTGTCGTCTCGCCAACTATTGCTTCTATGACTATCTCTACCGCTTAGTGATAAAGTAAAGCAATTACAGGGCGATTGCATTGCATACAATAAAGCGACAACCATATGGCTCCTGCCAGTTGCCGATAACTCGGTTACAAAACATGATCATCTCATACAATAAAATATAGCATCATGCCTTGACCATATCACATCACAACATGCCCTGCAAAAACAAGTTAGACGTCCTCTACTTTGTTGTTGCAAGTTTTACGTGGCTGCTATGGGCTGAGCAAGAACCGTTCTTACCTACGCATCAAAACCACAACGATAGTTCGTCAAGTTAGTGATGTTTTAACCTTCTCAAGGACCAGGCGTAGCCACACTCGGTTCAAATAAAGTTGGACAAACTGACACCCACTAGTCACCTGTGTGCAAAGCACGGCGGTAAAACCAGTCTCGCGTAAGCGTACGCGTAATGTCGGTCCGGGCCGCTTCATCCAACAATACCACCGAACCAAAGTGTGACATGCTGGTAAGAAGTATGACTTGTATCGCCCACAACTCACTTGTGTTCTACTCGTGCATATAACATCTTCACGATCCGACCTGGCTTGGATGCCACTGTTGGGGAACGTAGTAATTTCAAAAAAAATCCTATGCACATGCAAGATCATGGTGATGCATAGCAACGAGAGGGGAGAGTGTGTCCACTTACCCTCATAGACCGAAAGCGGAAGCGTTAGCACAACGCGGTTGATGTAGTCGTACGTCTTCACGATCCGACCGATCAAGCACCGAACGCACGGCACCTCCGAGTTTTGCACACCTTCAGCTCGATGACGTCCCTCAAACTCCGATCCAGCCGAGCTTTGAGGGAGAGTTCCGTCAGCACAATGGCGTGGTGATAATGATGATGTTCTACCGACGCAGGGCTTCGCCTAAGCACCACTACAATATTATCGAGGTGGACAATGGTGGAGGGGGGCACCACACACGGCTAAGAGATCTCAAGGATCAATTGTTGTGTCTCTAGGGGGTGCCTCCCTCCATATAAAGGAGTGGAGGAGGGGGAGGGGGCCGGCCACCCTTGGCGCGCCCCATGAGGAGTCCTACTCCAACCAGGAGTAGGACTCCCCCCCTCGTTGGAGTAGGAGAGGAGAGGGAAGGAGAGAGAGGGGGAAAGGAAAGGGGGGGGGGCGTCGCCCCCCTCCTTGTCCAATTCTGACTTGGGGGGAAGGGGCGCACGGCTTCGCCTTTGTCCACCTCTCCTCTTCCACCACTTGGGCCCATGAGGCCCATTAACCTCCGGGAGGGTTCCGGTAACCCCCCGGTACTCTGGTATATATTCGATAACCCATGGAACCATTCCGGTGTCCGAATATAATCGTCCAATATATCAGTCTTCATGTCTCGACCATTTCGAGACTCCTCGTCATGTCTGTGATCACATCCGGGACTCCGAACTACGTTCGGTACATCAAAACAAATAAACTCATAATATAACCGTCATCAAACTTTAAGCGTGCGGACCCTACGGGTTCGAGAACTATGTAGACATGACCAAGACACGTCTCCGGTCAATAACCAATAGCGGAACCTGGATGCTCATATTGGCTCCCACATATTCTACGAAGATCTTTATCGGTCAAACCGCATAACAACATACGTTGTTCCCTTTGTCATCAGTATGCTACTTGCCTGAGATTCGATCGTCGTTATCTCAATACCTAGTTCAATCTCGTTACCGGCAAGTCTCTTTACTCGATCCGTACTACATCATCCTGTAACTAACTCATTAGTTACAATGCTTGCAAGGCTTATAGTGATGTGCATTACCGAGTGGGCCCAGAGATACCTCTCTGACAATCGGAGTGACAAATCCTAATCTCGAAATACTCCAACCCAACAAGTACCTTCAGAGACACCCGTAGAGCACCTTTATAATCACCCAGTTACGTTGTGACGTTTGGTAGCACACAAAGTGTTCCTCCGGTAAACGGGAGTTGCATAATCTCATAGTTATAGGAACATGTATAAGTCATGAAGAAAGCAATAGCATCAAGTGCTAAGCTAACGGAATGAGTCAAGTCAATCACATCATTCTCCTAATGATGTGATCCCGTTAATCAAATGACAACTCATGTCTATGGTTAGGAAACTTAACCATCTTTGATTAACGAGCTAGTCAAGTAGAGGCATACTAGTGACACTATGTTCGTCTATGTATTCACACATGTATTATGTTTTCGGTTAATACAATTTTAGCATGAATAATAAACATTTATCATGAAATAAGGAAATAAATAATAACTTTATTATTGCCTCTAGGGCATATTTCCTTCATGTCCACCATATATACGTCGTAAGTTGACGTTGTAGTCCATCTGCCAGTATTAGCCAGAGGTGTAGTAGTTTTCGGAGGGCCATCGACATCTTCGTCCATGTCGGTGGCCTCTTCATAGTCTAGCACGTCGGTTAAGTCATCGACTGTGGTGACTAGGTGGGTGGTGGGTGGGGTGTAAATTTCCCTGTCATCATCTTTAAGTCCGATCTTGTCATAGACCGAAGTCTGACCGTTCGAGATTGATAAACTCTGAATGTGATCCTGCATCTCATTGAGGCGGGATAGATCTTTGGGGTTCATGGCCTAGCTATAGGTCGGGCAGACTCGAAGCGTGATCTGGGCACTGCTTGATGTGAGGTCAGAGTGTTGGTTGGCCTAGTTTGACTCTAGGCCACCAGTTGGGGAGATCCGATCCATACTTGATGTAGGGTCCTCGTTTGAACTCAGATTGGGGTCGAGGCCCTTGCCTGGTGTAGCAGCGGCCGATTGCTCGGATGAGGTCTAGACCATCAGGAGGTCGGATCCGAGGTTCAGATCGGAGATCGGCTTCGGGGTTGAGCCCGCATTGCCAAGGTGTCTTTGATCTAGTCTGGAGCCCATCCAGAAAGGAAGAGCTCACCACGGGAATTTGCGGTGTACTCTAAGCTTCCAAAAGTGACCATCTGGTCCGGGGTGAAGTTCTCGACGGGTGCTAGATGGCCCGTTGAGTTGGTGTGAATAACCATGCCGCTGAACACGAATAGTTAGCCAGGGACAAAGATGTCGTCCTGGCCAGCATTGTAGTTGATCCGCAGATTAGTCGTTGATTCTTTTTTTCTCACACACCGAAACTCCAATGAAAGCACCAATGTCAGTGGTAAAACCAGCAGACCTCGGGGTAGTGGGTCCTGAGATGTGGATCTCGGATCAGTGGGTAACAAGGTACGAAGGAGATAGTATTTACCCGGGTTCAGGCCCTCTGAAAGAGGTAATACCCTACGTCATGCTTGGATTGTATTTATGGTTGTGTATCGAGTACAAGTTTGATCTACCTCGAGGTCGTAAGTTATGTTCTAACCCTAAGGCTAGGAGGATGTGATTATGATTGGATCCCCTCTACAGGCTAAATCCCTTGGCTTATATACACGCCAAAGGGGTACCTAGGGTTACATGATCAGTTGCGGATCTAAGGATGCACATGGCGGCGGGCGAAGATGTCCTAGTCGTACACGTCAAGTCATCGGTAGAAGTTGTGTTGATCACGTCGAGGTACGGGGCTTCCGGAGTCCTTCCTTATGATAATGAGGGCCCATAAGCTCGGTCCGAGGACTGTGGGCCGACTAGGTTGGTACCTGTCACGCCCAATATGCGATCCTATTTGAGAGGAACTCGAGGGTACCACCAAGGATAGAGCTGCATATTGAGACGCTTTCGCAACCTGGATATCATTACATCGTACCATTACATAATAGATGGGGATACACACAAATGGCATACAATGCCACATGAATACAACAACATTATACATAAAAGCAACATCCGACTATGGATGAAACACAAACAGAAACACAAACAAAAACTCAAACGACACCCACCCTAGTAGCCTAGGCTGCCGACCAGGAACCTATCCCCTGAATGAAGAAGAAGCAGAAGCAGAACTCCAAAACAAGTAAACATCGCTCTCACGTCATGATCATGGCATTACCTGTACCTGCAACTATTGTTGTAGTGATGTGTGAGCCACGAGGACTCAGCAATCCCATTACCATGGGTATCAAGACTAGCAAAGCTTAATGGGTATGGAATGGATAGGTGGTGAGGTTGCAGCAAGCGACTAAGAAAGATATGGTGGCTAACTTATGAGTACAAGAGTAAGATGAGAAGCTACTCAAACAGTCGCAAACTAGTAATGATCAAGAAGTGATCCTGGACTACTTATGTTCAAACATAACCCCGTCGTGTTCTCTTCTCGACCCACTCAAAAAGAGGCTGTCACGGTTATGCACATGGTTGGTGTATTTTAATTTGAATCTCGTGTCAAGTTCTCTACAAACGGACATTAAAAATTCCCATCTGCCACATAACCACGGGCATGGCTCTCGAAAGTTTAAACCCTACGGGGGTGTCCCAACTTAGCCCATGACAAGCTCACAATCCGCGGAGATAATCATCCATCTCGGGACATCCGATCAGACTCAGGATCCCGGTGCACAAGACATTTCGACAATGGTAAAACAAATCCAGCAAGACCTCCCGGCGTGCCGACACCCTGATAGTAGCCGCGTGTATCTTGTCTCAGGCCACGTTCGGATGATCATAGCCTACAGCAACCGAGACCCGAGTTTCCCCGGGGGAAGCTGCACACGACTCTAGTTTGGGACCAACACCATCAGCACTGGCCCCCTGTATTATGTGGAAACAATCCTCGGGTTCATGATGCCCTATGAGTTTGTAAGTGCATCTAGTGCCACCCCTAGTTGGTTTTGGAGTATTGACGACAAAGTTGGTTGAGGGACTAATGCGTTTGTGAGAATTGCAGGATAACACAGGTAGTGTCCCTCATTGATTCAGTTTACCTACTGGAGATGACCCCTAAAAATGTATGAAGACATTCAAGACAATAGTGGTATGAGAAGATATTCATATTGAAGACTATGACATGAGAAGACATTGCGTGAAGACTATGGAGCGCGAAGACTGTGTGGTTTCGTTGTTTCCTTTTCTTCTTTGTTGAGTCATAGGAACCACCGTACTGTTAAGTGGGGTCCAAGTGAACTAAGTCAGAGTGACTGAAGTGATGCTCAACCCAAATCCTATGTCTTCGAGCTAAGACAATGAGAGAAAATCGTATCCAGAGCTGGATGAGTCAGCTTTGCTTGTAGGCCAAGTAAAGTTGCCGTGTGTGTTTGAAATCTGACCGTTGGAACACGTGTCAGTTCCTTAGTGACCAGGGGTCATTTTGGACAAATCAGGTCGGGTTGCCTAGTGGCTATAAATAGCCCACCCCCTACACCATAAATCGGTGGCTGCTCAGAGTTTGTGCACGGCTTTTGTCGTTTGAGAGCAACCCACCTCGAAGCCTTTGAGAGAGAGAAATCCTTGCAAGGACAAAGCCCAAACACCCACAGCCAAAGAGTGTTAGGCATCACTGAAGTCTTTCTATCTGTGTGACATGAAGACTTATTACACTTGAGGACTGTGAATCCTCCAGCCAATTAGGTGTCGCATTCTGAGCATCCAAGAGTCATTGTGGATTGCCGGTGAATGAAGTCTGTGAAGGTTTGGAAGTCTACCTTGAAGACTTACCAGAGTGATTGGGCGAGGACTGGGTGTCCTTAGCTCAAGGGGAATAAGGTGAAGACACGGTCTTCTGAGTTGAATCTCAGCCTCCCTAACCAGACATACAGTTGTCACAGCAACTGGAACTGGTCCAACAAATCATGTGTCTTCAACAAGCGACTGGTTCTATCCCTTCCCATCCTTTAGTTTAAGTTTGTCTTCGTGAAGTCATTGCCTATCTGTTTATCTGTTTGACTTCATTGCTCGACTACTACTGTTGATTGGCTTGATACTATATTCCATCCTGATCCTTACTACTTAGCTGCTATTAGTCCTGTACTTACACATCATTGCATACTTGACTATGGCTTGCTTATGGTAGTTTATCTTCTGCTGCATATTAACTAGGTCATTTCTATTGTTTGTCTTCGAAACTTCCAAGTTTTGAATACTTTGATAAAAATCGCCTATTCACCCCCCCTCTAGTCGATACTAGCACTTTCAATTCGTATCAAAGCAAGGTACTCCCTTGTTCTGTGTGATTCGGTTTAACCACCTGGAGTTTTAGCTATGTCGACTGCAGGGATAATCAAAGTCTCCGCTGCTTGCCCCGTGTTCGATGGAACTGAATATCCCTACTGGAAGAATAAGATGCGTATGCATCTTGAAGCCATTGATGTCGACCTCTGGTATGTCGTCAAGAACGGCGTTCCCAAAACTGGTGAAGGTGTCACCCCTACTGATGTCAAGAAGTTCATTCAACTGGACTCTACTGCAAAGAACATCATCTGTGGTCATCTGACCAAAGGACAGTATGGCCGTGTGAGTGCTCTGGAAACATCAAAGCTAGTCTAGGACTGGCTATCCAAGGTCAATGAAGGTGTATCAACCCAGAGAGATCAAAGAACCAGTGTTCTTCGCAACCTCTTCAGCCGCTTCAAGAGAAACGACAATGAAAATGTCTAGCTCGCGTTCGATCGCCTCACTGACATCACAAATGAACTTCAAGCTCTTGGCGCAACTGAGATCACCAAGCATGAAATCATCAAGACACTACTGAGATCACTCGACAGCTCCTTTGACACCCTTGCCCTCATGATACAAGAACGTCCTGACTTCAAGACACTCGATCCGTCTGATATACTTGAGAGGCTCAACACACATGAGTTCCAGCTATCTAAGAAAAGAGATATCTATGGCCCAAACTATGGCCAAACTCGCGCTTTGAAGGCAAAAGTTGTTTCCTCATCTGAAGAAGAATCTGACTGCAGTTCTGAAGATCATGAAGACATTGGAAAAGAGCTTGCTATGGTAGTGAAGAAGTTTCAGAAATTCACCAAGAAGAAAGGCTTCAGAAAGTCTTCATGATCTAGCTCAAGGAATGATGAAGCTTCCACCCATGACCACAAGAAGAGAACCTGCCACAAGTGCAAGAAACCTGGTCACTACATATCAGAGTGTCCACAGTGGGACAATGAGAAGAAGAAGAAGAGCAAGGAATATGATTCTGATGACAAGAAGAAGAAGAAATCCTCAAAGTCTTCTTCCAAGTCTTCATCATACAAGAAGAACTCATATGGCAAGTCTCGTGCTTTTGTTGGCAAGGAAATGGATTCAAAGGAGGAGTCTGCTTCTGAGGAGGCGGAGGTGGAGTCTGGAGAGGAGTCTGACCCTGGCGTAGCAAGTCTGGCTCTAGCCACAGCCTATGTTGCCAAGTCCATCTTCAACACTGAAGATAATGACTTCCACACCAACGCTGAAGCTGATGTCGAAGACGATCCTACTCCCACCTACTGCTTCATGGCACGTGGTGCCAAGGTAAAATAATGCGATGCTTACTTTCAAACATCAAGTGAAGATGACTCTGATTGTGAATCCAAACCAAGCTACAAAACACTTGCTAAAATTGCAACTGAACAACAAAAGGCTATGGAACATACTCAAAAACTGTTAGACAAAAGCGATGACCTGTTGGACGCGGAAATGACACGTTCACAGTCCTTAGTTGAAGACATAAAAAATCTTCATGCTAAGTACCAAGAACTTGAAGGTCGTCATGAAACGCTCTCAACTACTTATGAAAGGCTTTCCTATGATTATCTTCAAAGGAAACAAGAGCTTGAGAAATTGAGAGCGGCTCATGAAGATCTTCAAAAAGTGAATGAGTCACTTCGCGCTCAACAGATCAGTCCCGCTCAGGATGGATTTGAACCACCATGTCTAAAATGCATTGAGTGTGATAACGCTACATCTGTTGCTGAATGTTCCACTGCTGCTACTGTTTCATTGTCTTCACCTACTGATGTGGTTACTAACCCCTCTGCGGAGGATACCACTGCTATTGCTGATGAAAATGCTATGTTTGAAGGGACATTAGACACTCTGCGATGTCCTCAAAAAGCAGATTCTGAACTGAAACCCTAGGAAAGAGGGTGTTGGGTTCGAGAGGAAAATGAATGTTGATGGCTCGTACTGGAAGCCTGAGCAGTACCCCAAAACCACATGGGTTGCTGCAAAGGAACCTTCAGTAGATCCATCCACTTTATCTGGCTTTACCTGTGCTAATCCTATTATCATTGATGAATCCTTTGATGCAAACTATAAACTGTTCAAGAATCAGAATGGTGAAGTGTTTGCCAGGTACATTGGTACTAACTGCAGGAATGGACCACCTATGAAGAAGATCTGCGTACCTAAGCAGTACATTGAGAATCTTCCTGTGAATGTCGTCATGACACCAGCAAGGAAGAAGACAAACCCCAGACCTATAGCTTCATATGGCCCAAAGGCTTCATACAGATACATGACTCACTTGAGTCGCCCTAACGCCAATGTTTTGCAGGGAAATCATGCTCAGACTTATGAATATGAGTGTGTATCTTCGAACCGCTATGTTCATAGGACTAAGAACTTTTCTTCTTATTCATATGAGTATCATTCTTCTCCTGCAAGGCTATTTGCTAGGGCTTCAAAGCCGAAGTTCTCAGATGCTGCACTTAGACTCATTGCTTCCAAGCCAACCGTGAAAATGTGGGTGGCGAAGAAGTATTAACTTTCTTTTGCAGAGAACGGTTTCCAGCCAGCAATCAATGGCGTCCAATACTATTGCTGGGGACCTAAAACACATTAAGGACGCATGATAAAATATCATTCTATATACTTCATATCTGAATCGCTTACCTGTCATACTATGTATCCTAACCTTGATATAAGCTGTGACAATCCCTATATGTGTCAAATGCTTATGCTTCACAACACTCTTGTGAAGCCTATCCTCCTAACTGCACTGTAGGGTACATCACCAAAAGCTTCAGAATGGATTATGGACAGTGGTTGCACAAATCATATGACTGGTGATCGAAGTCTTCTCATGGACTCAACCTTACGTCCATCCGACAAGAGTCACATCACATTTGCTGACACTGGTAAAAGCAAGGTATTGGGTCTAGGTAGAGTTGCAATCTCAAAGGATCAACACATGGATAAAGTGTTGCTTGTTGAATCCCTTGGTTTCAACTTAATGTCTGTCTCAATGCTTTGTGACTTGAACATGATTGTGATATTCGGAAAATATCGTTGCCTTGTACTAATGGAATCTGACAAGTCTCTAGTTTTTGAAGGGTATCGAAAAGATGATCTATACATGGTAGATTTCTCAGCAGGTCCACAGCTTGCCGTATGTCTTCTCACAAAAGCTTCAGAATGCTGGCTCTGGCATCAAAGGCTAGGGCATCCTGGCATGAGGAACTTACACTCACTCGTCAAGAAGAAGCATGTCATTGGCATCGAAGATGTCAAGTTCAAGAAGGATCATCTATGTGGTGCCTGTGAAGCTGGAAAGATGACAAGGGCAAAGCACCCCTCGAAGACAATCATGACAACATCTCAACCCTTCGAGCTGTTACACATGGACTTATTTGGACCTACTCACTACTCCACCCTCACAACAACTGCTTGTCTCTATGGCTTCGTCATTGTTGATGACTACTCAAGATACACATGGGTTCATACAATTCTCTACAAGACTGAAGTTCAAGATGTCTTCAGACGATTCGCCGATCGAGCAATGAACAATTATGGTGTGAAGATCAAGCATATCAGAAGTGATAATGGCACTGAATTCAAGAACACCGGTCTTGATCTTTATCTGGATACAATGGGAATCACTCATGAGTTCTCTGCTCCATACACACCTCAGCAAAATGGCATCGTTGAACGCAAGAATAGAACCCTCATTGAGATGGCTCGAACAATGCTCGATGAATACAAGACACCAAGAAAGTTCTGTCCTGAAGCTATTGATACATCATGTCACATCATCAATCATGTCTACATCCATAAGCTTCTGAACAGAACATCCTATGAGCTCCTACCTGGCAAGAAGCCAAATGTCAGTTACTTCAGAGTATTTGGAGCAAGGTGCTGGATCAAGGATCCCCATCACAAGTCAAAATTTGCACCTAAAGCTCACGAAGGCTTGATGCTTGGCTATGGAAAGGAGTCACACTCCTACAGAGTCTTCAACCTCTATCTCTACAAAATCGTCGAAACTGTGGATGTGAGATTTGATGAAACCAATGGTTCACAAAGAGAACTCCTGCCAAATACACTAGATGAAGCTCCTCCCAGCGAATCTATCAAGCTGATGGGAACTGGTGAAATCATGCCTTCTGAAGCACAGCCTGAGGAGCAACTTATCATTTCTGCCCCAAATCAACCTGAAGACAATGCTCAGACCGAAGACAATCCTCCCAATGATGACAATGATCAGCAAGAGCAAAGTCTTCGTCCTGTTCATCCTCGTGTTGCAAATGAAGTACAAATTGAGAAGATAATTGACAGCATTAATGCGCCTGGTCCACTTACTCGCTCAAGAGCAACACAGTTAGCAAACTTTTGTGGGCACTTTTAATTTGTGTCAATATCAGAACCCAAGAAAGTTGCTGAAGCTTTTATGGAACCTGAATGGATTCAAGCTATGCAAGAAGAACTTCAACAGTTCAAGCTGAACAATGTTTGGGAACTTGTCAAGTGACCTGACCCTCGCAAGCATAACATTATTGGAACAAAATGGATATATCGAAACAAGCAAGATGAGCATGGTCAAGTCGTCACAAACAAAGCACGTCTTGTGGCTCAAGGATATACTCAAGTTAAAGGAATTGACTTCGATGAAACTTTTGCTCCTGTGGCTAGGCTTGAAGCTATTCGCATATTGCTAGCCTACGCCAATCATCACAACATCTTGCTATATCAAATGGATGTGAAGAGTGCATTTCTCAATGGCAAGATTGAAGAAGAAGTATATGTCGCTCAACCACCTGGCTTTGAAGATCCAAAACATCCTGATATGGTGTACAAGCTAAACAAAGCATTGTATGGCCTCAAACAAGCTCCTCACGCATAGTATGATACGATCAAAGACTTCCTGAAGAGCAAAGGCTTCAAACCAGGATCCCTCGATCCCACACTCTTCATTAAGACATATGATGGTGAACTGTTTGTGTGCCAAATATATGTGGATGACATAATCTTCGGCTGCACCAACCAGAAGTATACTGATGAGTTTGGGTACATGATGCAAGAGCAATATCAGATGTCCATGATGGGTGAGCTGAAGTTCTTCCTTAGTCTTCAAATTCGTCAGCAAAGGAATGGCATCTTCATATCTCAAGGAAAATACCTCAAAGATTGCTTGAAGAAGTTTGGAATGGAAGACTGCAAAGGTTACACGACGCCAATGCCAGCCAAACACCATCTTGGTCCAGATGAAAATGGTAAAGAGTTCGATCAAAAGGTATACCGCTCCATGATTGGTTCTTTACTTTATCTATGTGCATCTAGGCCAGATATTATGCTTAGTGTTTGCATGTGTGCTCGATTCCAAGCGGCACCAAAGGAATCACATCACTTAGCTGTGAAGCGAATTCTTCGATATTTGGCTTACACCCCAACACTCGGATTATGGTATCCCAAGGGCTCAAAATTTGATTTGGTTGGATTCTCGGTTGCTGATTATGCTAGTGGCAAGGTGGATCGCAAGTCTACATCAGGCACATGTCATTTTCTTGGTCGATCACTTGTCTGTTGGTCTTCAAAGAAGCAGAATTGTGTATCACTCTCAACTGCTGAATCTGAATACATTGCTGCTGGATCCTATTGTGCTCAGCTTCAATGGATGAATCAAACTCTCAAGGACTATGGCATCAATCTGAAACAAGTACCTCTCTTCTGCGACAAGGAAAGTGCCATCAAGATAGCCAACAATCCAGTCCGGCACTCGAAGACAAAGCACATTGAAATTCATCATCACTTTCTCAGAGATCATGTCATGAAGAAAGATATTGATATCATTCACGTCAACACTGAAGAGCAACTGGCAGATATCTTCATAAAGCCCTTGGATGAGAAAAGGTTTTGCAAGTTATGGTGTGAGCTAAATATCTTGGAATACTCGAATGTCCTGTGAACAAGCACACATCCTAACACTTATGCATGTTGATGACTTAGATGTGCAACACACAAAGTAATGTATATCTTCAATCAATGAAGACTTACACTCTGAGTGTGAATACATTAATATGGAATTTGACTTCGGAGCGCCACGATAATTGTGCGCCATGTCTGGGTCTAATACTTCCTATACGGTGGGTAATGCCACCACCAAATTTCTCTGTTTGAAGTGTTTCACTCATGGCGTTATTTTTGCAAAGACTTTGCATTTGGTTTGTCTTCAGTTTCAATTTATCTTCATGATTTTCTTCACTATGATGAGTTGATTGCTTTCTGATATATATATATATATATATATATATATATATATATATATATATATACTAGTGTTCTGTCCTCTACAACATTCACTTATAGCTATGTCTTCAAGTTGAATCTTTTGAACTAAGTGAATGTGATTGGACCCTAACCTCTCTATGCTTTCAATCTCAAACTCTATCTATCCAAATCATATGCATTCTATTGAAACTGTCGAATGTCTTCTCTGCGTCCTAGTCAGCAGAAGGCACAGAGACAAACATTAAGTCTGTTTTATATAACTCATCTTTATTCTTGAAATTCGGAGAAGCCGGAACAACCATCCGACATGCCTGGCGGGCGTGGGAACGTGGGACAACTCTGAGTATGTTGCATGCTTGCCACGTGCCCCTCAGATGTGAACTGCCAGGGGCACCAGCGTAATTGCGCTGTGCTGCACACCTACTTATAAATACTTGTCCCTGCGGTAAAGAAATCCTTCTTCCACCTCTCCACCTCGTCAAAACCCTAGCGCCACCGCTAGCTCTCGACGACGCTGGTGACGAAGCGCTTAGCTGCCGCGACTTCTCCGATGCCGTCCTCACGCCGCCCGCGGACATCGTCCTCTCCGTCGTCGCCGTAGGTGTCCTCCGTCGCCAAGTTAGGGCACGGTGGGCTGAACTGCTCGGTCTCCTATTCATCCCATCTAGTAATTCGTCGTGCGGTAATTATAACTCTATTTTTACCACCTTTTTTATCTTCAAGATTTCATCCTATTTACCGAAAGTGGTTTCTGCTCACACAAGTTAGATCTATTCTGTCTGCATCTCATACTGCCTAGTCTATTCACTTAGATTTCATATCTAGTTTGATTCCACACTTGTACTTATTCACGGATTCGTACAAATCAGGAACCAACTCAACTCATATAAGTGAATGTCTTCGCATCATGAGGTCAATGTCTTCAAACTGATTTATCTTCAAAATCTTCAGAGAATGCATATGACCTCTTCCCCTTCCCTCACATCTCTAATGCTGTCACAGGTACATGTCCATGGGAGAATCCCTTGGTTCTCATAGTCTGCATTCGTTTGCAGAATACTTACAACATCATATCAATTCTCCTGAAGCCAGTTCCTGCTTGACCAGCAAGCGTAAGTCTCTGAAGCCTTTGAACACATTGAAGCCATTCAGTTTGAAGTTCATGGCTGCAGAAAAATCAGCAAGGAAGGGTGGCAGACAGCGCAGAGAAGGAACATCCAAAGATCTGCCCAATGACCTAGCAGAGCTCTACAAGACAGATCCCGAAGAGAATTATCATCAACGCAAGACACGAATCCAATGGATTCGACGCTATTGGGCTGAAGAATGGTTCAAGTAAAAGTTTGTGACCAATGAATATGCAGAGAAGAATGCTATCAAGAGACCTTGGGGTGATATTCTCTATCGAGGCCTTCAACCCAAGAACAGAGCTGAAGCTATTGCGCAAGGCTTCTATCCTTGCATGGTTTGTGGACCTCAGCCTGAGAACGCCGATCCCACATCATTACTCTGGTGTCGTGACGATGCTCTCTTCAAGCGCAACTTTCAGTTCGCTCAGGCTTCGGCCAAGAAAAACAAGAAGTCATTGGGATTAGACTTCAATCCTGGTCCCTCTGCTCCCCGTGCTGATGGCTCCCGTGATGCAGAACCCAATGTCATCGGCCCCTTCTCCAACCTTGACGGCCTCATCACCTACATCTTGGTCCAGGGTGCCAGAGTAGATCATTCTAATAATGATGCTGACACTAATGAAGCTCCAGCTCCTCCTCCGAAGCCGCAGAAGCAAAAGAAGCCAAAGGCTTCAAGATCAGCTGCACCTCCGAAAACTTCTCGTGCGAAGCCACTAGCCACTGCACCTCCTGAAGCCAGTGTGCAGTCTGAAGATCAATCCCGTATCTCCAAGAAGACGGAGAAGAAAAAGCAACTTGTCAGGCATACTGATCAAGCCTTGACTCCTGCCGCCATTCTGCGCAAAGAACCCATTGATCTGTCTAGTGATGAAGATCTTGCTGATGATGCCCTTAAGCAACTGATAAAGAGCAAGGAAGAAGCAGAAATCTTCAACAACTTGCCTCTCTTTGATGTGCCAATCATCCATAACTTCATTGATGAGTGGTTTCACACGCCAAATCTCAGCTTTGAAGATTTGCAGCTTCCCGTTGGCCTCAGCGTCGCCTTCAATGGCGCCATTGCTTCTGAGCTAGCTCTCGCTCAGCGCATCGTTGAGCTGAAGAACAAGATTGATTATGAGAAGGCTCAATTCAAGAAGCATGTGGTGAAGCTCAGTGTTCAAGACATCAGAAACTTCAAGGTCATGTTGCATGAGCTTAAAGAAGCTTTTCTGAAGAAGCGTGAAGAAGCTCAAGGCTCTCGTGAGCGCATGAAGAGTTTGGCTGATAAGTGTGTGCTTGCCTACAATGAGGCAGAGAAGCGCAAATCTCTTGGCCGTCCTGGCATTGACCCCAGGATGGCTGCAAAGAAGAAGAAGCCATCTACCACTCCACCCGCACCTTCAAGTCAAGAAGCCCCTCGCATTATCTTCCCAAGCAGCATGACTGGCTCGAAGCCAAAGGTCACCATAACCGCTTCAGAATAGAAGAAGACGAGGGCTGCAGAGGCTAAAGCCAGAAAGAGAAAGAATACTGAAGCCTCTGATGCCGCGCCCTCCAAGAAGAAGCTACAACAGAGACATCAAGACATGGGTTCTCAAGTGGATGACTGGAAATGTTCATCATGAAGCCAAAGCTCTGGATATCATTGAGCTTACAGGCATAGCCACTCCTGGAGAGCTATATGAACCTGATTGTCAACTACGCCGCAATGCATTGGAGAGCATCTTCCATAAGCCAGAATCCAACATGAGCCAGATGTTGAGCATGATGAAGCCTTTGCCATCTGACGCTGAATATCCAACAGAGTTCTTTGTTGACGACCTTGAGTATTTGCCGCGCACAATATATCATATTATCAGGCGAACTCTATGGCCTATCAAAGGACATTCATCAGCGGCCAAGCTTGAAGGAGCTATGAAGACTTTGGTCTTTTACATTCTCAATGGCATCAGCTTCAATGCTCAAGAATTCTTCATCAGGCAACTTGCTGCTTCTGGATCTGATCTTTTTGGTCTGAAGTTTTATGCTCCATGGGTCATGCGCCTCTGTCAACTATCAACTCTCTGCACGCAATCATCTGATCTTCTTACCAGAGGTTGATATGTCAATTGAAGCCATATACTCTAATCCTGCCAAGAAGCCTCTTTGTCTTCAGAATGTCGAGCACCAAAGCTTCACTCAACCCATCGAAGGCGTCCAAGCTGCAACGCGAATCTATCCAATGGCTGGAAATACTCGTTTGCCTCATCGTGCACCTACTGAAGCCACTGAAAGCACCATTGCCCAAAGGCCTCGTAAGCGCTCTCGCGTTCTCAATGACCGAGAACTTCTTGTGGCCCTTCATCAGAAACAAGATAAGCATCACTATTGGCTCAAGAGACAGATGCAAAGCCTCTTGGTGGATGTCAATCGCATTCGAAACCTTGCCACCAAGAATGCATTTGTTGCTCATGAGACTTGCCGGCGATTATGGAAGAGTTTGACGCTGCTTAGTGCTGAAGCAGATCTTTAAGACGATGGCTTCAATGAAAGATTCCAGTTTGACTCCACTCCTCCACGGACTGCTGTCCTACGTCGAACTCCATCCCTTGAAGACTCTGACTATTCTTCCTCTGCGGCAACGGTAAATTCCAGAGTGATCGATGATGAAGATGATGCTACTTCACCACCTCCTACTACTGCACGCATCGACACTGCACCAAGTACGTCTGCACCGCCAACCGACAACGACAACCCCGCTGCTTCACTGTCACATCCCTAGCCTTGCTATGCACTTGGACTAGCTTGGTTGTTGTCTAATTTATTTGAAAGTTGAAATGGGGATTGCTCAAACCCTAGCACCAGATCAAATCAACTAGGTTCAAATAAAAATATTCTCAATGAACCCAAAATGCCCTTCAGAAAAGTTCATCATTTTTGGACTAGTCTAGAACCTCTCCCAAAGATGGTGCACATTTTTCTAGGCCATTCTGGATTTTTGAATTAAATCATATGTTATTTGCATTTGGGCATTTAATTGCTAAATAATATTTTAAATGCTCAAATAATCACAAACTGAAATGTTTGTTGTTGGAAATATTCCAAAAAGTGACATTGAGCAGTTTCATGATTTTTGGAAATGCCCTGGCATTTTTACTAAAGCCAAACACAATTACAGAAAATAGAAAACAGAAACAATTTAGAAAAGAGAGAGAGAACGCTTACCTGGGCCACTTACCTGGCCACCTACCTGTGCAGCCCACCAAAGCCGGCCCAGCCCACCACCGCTTTCCCCCCTGTCGTCTTCCTCCCCCGCCAGAAGGACCGAGGCACGTGCCCGCCCCGCGCCGGCCACCTCCTCCCTCCCTGCCTGCCTGGCTCCTCCCCGTTGCTCCTAGATGATGCCACGGCGTCGCCACACATCCCCCCTCCAGGCCCTCTCACTCTTCAAGCGTTTTCCCCCTCCTTTGCTCTCATCCCGAACGGACCCCGTCGCCGCCGCTCGTCGTTCCTGCGGCCACCGGCCACCCCTCGCCCTGCCGATGAGCTCAGGAGCCCCGCCTCGACCCCCTATTCCTCTCCACTGAGCCACGCCCCTCCGGAAGCCCTGCAGCGACGTCCTGAAGCTCATCTTCAACCTCCGGCCGCCGGTAACCTCATCGTCGATTCGTCGCCGTCCGTGCTTCCCCGAGCCGCTGACCTTCCCTGCATGATCCCCATGAGCCCCTGAACTTATTCCCCCTCTCCTTTGCCCTGCACGGCCTCTGTAGTCGTCATGTCTGTCGAGCCCGAGAGCTCTCTGCAGCCGGCCATGGCGCCATCTTAGTTAGAGCTCAGCCATGACGCGTCCGAGCACACCCACGTGCTCGGCGCATCCCCAGGTGCCGTAGCAACTCACAGCTCGTCCTGCCGTTCGCCACAACACCGTTCCCGAGCACACCCGAACTCCGGCGATCGCTGACCTTGACGCCGCCGTCGCTACACGCCACCCCAGCACCTACCGCTGCCACCACTTGATGCGCGTCGCTGCGTGCGCTTGAACGCAACAGACCGCGGCCAAAATGATGCCTTGTGGCTCATTTCCGAGCCCTTCCGCCACGCCTGTCGTCGCCGGCGTCGAGCCGCCGGCGAGTTTGACCCCCCGCTGACCGTTGACCCGGGTGGACCCAGTTTGACCCTCTGGGTCACTGACGTGTGGGCCCCAGGCCACTAACTAAACTAGATTAGTATTATTAGTTTAACGCTAACTAAACTTAGTTGGTTTAATTGACACTGACAGACGGGACCCACAGGCCAGGATTGACCTGGACCATCTCAGTTGACCTGCTGACGTCACAGTGACGTAGTGCTGACGCAGTTAATTATTTTCTGGATTTATTCTTATTCAGGAAATTTCAGAAAATAATGCTAACTTCAAAAAATCATAGAAATTCAACCGTAGCTCCAAATGAAATAAGTTATATATGAAAAATGATCAGAAAAATCCAATCTATCCATCTGCACTAGTTTCATGCATGATAAAGCAACTTAAACCTGCTGTTTATATCGAAACATGATTGTCACACCCTAGCTAGTCATGCATCACAGTGTGTGCATCATGTTTAAAATTCCATTTAAATTGAAATGGGGATTGTGAAACCCTCAGAATCATTTCTGAAAATGACCCAAATAAAAATTTCTCCAAAAGGGTCCAAGAAAATGCTCATGTTGATCTCTGAAAATATTGGACAGAGATAAAAATCAAACCAATATTTTTAGTGGCTCATGGACATTTATTTTGGGCATTTGGAATTAATGCATAAATATTTGCTTTGGAAATATATTTCTATATATATTAATATATGTCCAAATATTATGCCAATTATAAAGGAGCTCTGGAATAATATATCTAGCCCCTGAAAAATTTGGCATAAGTTAAATAAATGATTTAATATATTATTTAAATCAAAACAAATGTCAGAAATTAGAAAACAGAAAAAAAATAAAAGGGAGAAGCTTACCTGGGCTCCTCCACTGTGCAGCCCATCCAGCTGGCCGGCCCAGCCAGCAGGCGGCCCAGCCCGCCTCCCTCCTCTGTCGTCTTCGTCCCGACAGAGGGAGGGGAGTGTGGCCGGCGCGCGCGCGCGCCACCGCGCCACGCCACCTCTCTCCCTGCCTGCCTGCCCTCCCCTCCTCGCCTCGATGCCCTGGACGACGCCACGCCTCCCCCCAGCTCTCTCTCACTCTCCCCCGGCTCTCCCCTCCTCTCCCTCGCTCTCTCTCTCACACGGCCGAACACCACCGTCGCCGCCGTTCGCCATAGCAGCCGACTCCGGCCACCCCTCGCTCCCCCGACTAGCTCAGCGGCTCCGCCTCGACCTCCTCTTCCTCCCCACCGCTCCACGGGCCTCCGGAAGCCCTGCATCGCCGCCACGTCGCCGTTCCCCTCCTCGGGCTCCGACCACCGTCGCCGTCGATTCGCCATCTCCAGCGCGTCCCCGAGCCCGCTTCGACGCCCACTGCAACCGCGGTGAGCTACGCCACCGTTTCCCCCTCTTCTCCCCCTCGTTCCCTCACCGTAGCCTCCTCCCCACCACGGCTGAACCTCCGCCGTCGCCGAGCTCGCCGTCGACGCAGCTCCGGTGACCATTTGGTCACCCCGGCGAGTCCAACGAGTTCGTAAGGCTCCGTAGAGCATCCCTAGCGCCTCGCTTCGCTCGCCTTCGAGCTCCAACCCCGTTACCGTGCACGACCGAACTCCGACGGCCGCAGCCGAGCTCGCCGCTGTCGACTCCGGCCACCTCAGGCACGGCCACCACCACCGTTCGACGCGCGGGAGCAAGAGCTCTCCAACGAGCCCAAGAACGGCCTCGCCCGTGCCCTGTAGCGCGATCCCGCATCGCGCCGCCGTCTCGGGCCTCGCCGGCGTCACGTCGCCGGTGGGTTTGACCCACTTTGACCACGGCAGGAACCCCCCTGAGTCCCTGACAGGTGGGCCCAGCCCTGTAGCTAATTAGGATTAGCGCTAACCACTGTTAGTTAACCCCCTGACACTGACTAGTGGGCCCCAGCGCCACTAATTAGTAATTAGGATTAATTTAACCCTGTTTAACCCCCCTGTCACTGACGTGTGGGCCCCACACGTCAGGTTTGACCCCAGACAGCCGCAGTTGACCACTGACGTCATGCTGGCGCAATAATTATATTTCTGGATTTAAATTAAATCAGGAAATTCCAGAATATTATTTAAACTTCAAAAATTCATAACTTTTATTCTGTAACTCCAAATTGGACAAATTATATATGAAAAATGATCAGAAAAATCCAATCTATCCATCTGTACTATTTTCATGCATGATCAAACAAGTTAAATTGATGTTTTAAGCAGAACAAGGAAAAGCACTTTAAAAGGCCATGTTTGAGTTTGAAATTTGAATCTTTGATTCAAATTTGTTCAAACCCTTCTGGTTTTAGTTGCATTAGCCCAACACACTCATATTGCCATGTTTCATGCATGCATCATATTGTTGCACATTGTTTGGTGATGGTTGTGTATCGGTGTCCTTTGCGACAGGTTCTGCCTCCGAGGAGTACCATGATTACCCTAACGAAGAACCGTATCAGTGCATCGAACCATCAGGCAAGCAACCAACCATTTGATCATATCGATACAACCCCATGTTCTCGCTCCTGCTCTCTTTTACTGCATTAAGACAACGCGTTTCAGACTGCTGTGTGCTACGGTAGTTGAACCCATTTCCTCTGCATGACCTGTCATTGCCACAGTAACTAGATGAAACCCACTAGCATGTGTAGGAGTTGATTGAGCCATATGTATGTGTTGTTCCTACCTTGCTATGCCTGCTATGCTTAGAGTCGTGTCAGGTCTGGTTCATCTGGGTGATGGGCTAGAGTGAAATGTTTATGTCGGTAATGAGAGTGGTGTGGTGAACACGATTTGGTAAAGGTATCGATGAGAGGCCATGTAGGAGTACATGGTGGGTTGTTTCATTGAAGCCGACCTTAAGCACTGAGATCTGTATGTGTGATTTAAGAATCAGCTACTACCATGCATTGCGCCCGAAACCAATGGACCCTCTCGGCTTCTTATTCACCCTAGTTCTCCGTCCAGGAGTTGCAAGTAGTTTCTGGTGTTTGTAGCCTACTGGAGGCCGTGGACAGCGCTGACCGTAGGGGTGGGCTGTGATGCGGTAGGTACGTGGCACGGTGTACCGAATACCCGTTAGGTATCTCGGGAACCCTGTTCACATCGTTTGGGGCCGTATGGGAAACCTCGGCCGGACTCCCTGCGGATGGAACCTGGATAGGCGATAAACCTGGACTGGAGGCTTAGGTGATTAGGTAGGTCGTGGCCGACACCCACGTTGGGCTTCCGCTTGAAGGTTGCCGAGTACATGTCGTGTAAACGACGGTAAGTGGTGAGAGCGTGTATGAAGAAGTACACCCCTGCAGGGTTAACATGATCTATTCGAATAGCCGCGTCCGCGGTAAAGGACTACTTGGTTGCCTATACAGTTCATAGATAAGTAAATGGAAACTGTTAAAAGCCTCAAGATAAGTGTGAGTGCCGAGGATGGCTCTTCCGTAGGAAGACGGAGGTGGATCCTCGGTAGTGTATTGAAGTGGTGAGTAGTGGACTCGTGTGCGCAAAACCATTTCAAGTTGGGGTATCGTAGGATAGTCTAGCCAAGAGTCAAAGCTGGCTTGCTGCAATAACTCCACCAACCCTTCTTGATAATAAGCATGTATGTAGGATCTGATGTAAGTCTTGCTGAGTACCTTTGTACTCATGTTGCTATAATTTACATTCTTACAGAAGACGCTGCAACCCCTTCTGATGGGTTCTATGTAGACGTTGACATCAACGAGTAGGCTAAAGACCCAGGTGGTGACCCTGAGCTTGTGAAGGACCACGTAGTATAGCTAGGCTTTCCAAGCCTCTTTTATTTTATTAGTTGTCTGTACTCAGACAAGTTACTTCCGCTGCTAGTTTGTATGACTGTATGACTTGTATGTTGGGTCGTGAGACCCGTACCTTTGTGTATGTTATGTATGGCTCCCTGAGCCTTAAATAAAGTACTTGTGTCGTAGAGTCATGTTGTGATGCTTCGTTGTATTTGCACATATCGAGCATATTGTGTGTATGATTGAAATGCTTGGTATGTGTGGGATCTGACTATCTAGTTGTTTATCTTTAGTAGCCTCTCTTACCGGGAAATGTCTCCTAGTGTTACCGCTGAGCCATGGTAGCTTGCTACTGCTCTGGAACACTTAGGCTGGCCGGCATGTGTCCTTCTTCGTTCCTGTGTCTGTCCCTTCTGGGAAATGTCACGCTTTGAGTACCGGAGTCCTGTTAGCCCGCTACAGCCCGGTTTACCGGAGTCCTGCTAGCCCAATGCTACAGCCCGGACCCACTTGCTGATGACCGACACGTTCGAAGCTGGGTCATGGATGCCTGTCCCTGTAAGTCTGTGCCACTTTGGGTTTACGACTAGTCATGTCAGCCCGGGCTCTTTATCATATGGATGCTAGCGACACTATCATATACGTGAGCCAAAAGGCGCAAACGGTCCCGGGCAAAGGTAAGGCGACACCCGTGGGGATACCGTGCGTGAGGCCGCAATGTGATATGAGGTGTTACCGGCTAGATCGATGTGACATCGAGTCGGGGTCCTGACAGCGTTGGTATCAGAGCCGGACTGCCTGTAGGTTCTCCAAGCCAAACTGGTCGATGTTGAGTCTAGAAATTCTTTAGTTATATGTAGGGGAATTGTTTGTGGGTTGGAACGTAAGGCTCTTTTTACTCCTTTATCTTATGACATTCTGATCTGAGTCAGTCCATTCTTCCACCGGGGTTTAAGGAATTAGGACCTATTCTCTCTATCAGGATCACGTGTTACTAATCAGTAGTACCTTATAAGTTTGATGGATACAAGCCTAGTTCAGTTCTACTACCACATTATGTTGTTAGAATGGATTCAGAACTTTGATATGATGATGTTGAGGGTGTACGAAGTCCTTTGCCAAATGTCTCAAATCCTTCTTGAGCATTTACAGCTGTTATGCTGCCGAAATTTTGCTAGAAATTCTAATGCCTTTGCATTATGATTGTGCTTTCAGATGGCCACTCGCGACCTCAATCAAGTGGTTCGCCTGACTCGATGCCTAGATGTACCCGGCCATACTGCCAAGTTGGTCAGGGTAATGACTGAGGCTGGATACCGCTGGTATCCTGAGTACACGGTCGAAGAGCAATTCCGAGACTTTAATCAAAGCCAGTATCTCTGCACTGTCAGGATATTTCCATCTTATCCTGGATCCACCGAGCCTCTTCACTGCTCCTATGGACTCGGGGTTACTATTGAGATGGCTGTGCAGGACGCCGCCTACTCTATGATGACCATTATGCGAGTCAGATCTGGTTTATTTCGGGACTCTGATTTCCGGTATATGCCAGGATCACTTCCGGGAGCACAAGGGTATCTCCAGGCTATCTATGCTGACCCCACTCAAGAGGATTCACGGACTCGCACCACTGCTGAGATGCTCGAGGATAAGGACCGTGAAAATCGGGCCTTGAGGTTAGAGCTCTTCAATACCCGTGCTGACCACTGGGCCACTTTGACTCGGTTCGCACCGGCGGTGCAAGCTGGATATTCAGATATGCGCGATCTCTATCCTGTGAGATCTGCTCTGCCAGACGTGATGGTTTGGCGTGATGTAGGAGGCATCACCCCACCTCGCGGTCCCCGCAGGCCACCGTCTGTTGGTCCAAGGCCTCATCCTAGCCCCTATGGTCCACAAGCTCCGCGAGATCGTCTGTTTCCGGATGATCATGTTGAGCTTCCAGGCTATGGAGGTGACTTCTACGAGGACTACTACGGATCGGTCTGAGTTAGTGGTAGTATCACTAGTTCGCACTAGTTGTGTCGTCTATCGTCCCGCGTGACTCGTGGGATATGACCTAGTTTGTACTCCTTCCGGAGGTGTAGAAAAATAATGTATAGGAGCTTGGAATGCCTCCGATGAGATGTAATCCTCTTTTCACCGTAATAGTACTTTGTTTGGTCTTGTACTAAACCCTGTATGGTGTGTATGACGATGGAATAAAGAAGCAGTTTCTGTATCTACCATGTCATACGGATGATCATCTTGCATTCTGAGTTATTCCTTACATTTTGTATCCTATGTTGGAATTTTATCATCCTGACAAATCGTTGTCTTGTTTACCTAGGATGGTCAACACGCGCGCTAACCCTGCTTCTCAAGAGCAGGCCGAAGGCAGTGAAGCCAGGGATGCAAATCTGCCTCATCCTCCTTCACTAGCCGAGGTTATGATGGAAGCTGAGAGAAACAAGCGGGAGACCAACCGTTTGTTAGAGCGTATTGAACAGAACACGGCACACCATCAGAGGACTAACGTGGTGTCACTCAGTGATTTTATCAAATTGCATCCACCTACGTTCCACCACTCCGTCGAGCCTCTCGACGCTGATGACTGGCTTCGCAGTATCTCTCACAAACTGCGTTCCGCGCTGGTAGCGGAGGCTGACAAGGTCACCTTTGCTGCATATCATCTCGAAGGCCCCGCCAGTCTATGGTGGGAAAATTATGGAGCCATGCGCCTGGCGGGCCATGTCACTACTTGGGCTGAGTTCAGTGAGGCTTTCCGTGAACATCACATTCCGGAGGGTCTCATGGACCGTAAACGTGAGGAATTTTGCAGTTTCACCCAAGGCCGACTTTCTGTGGATGCTTACAGCAGGGAGTTTGGTAATCTCGCACGATATGCAACTGAGGAAGTGTCTACTGATGCCAAGAAGCAAGCAAGGTTCCGTAAGGGACTTAGTCCTGAGCTTCGTCGTGACCTCCGTCTGCATGAGTGCACATCTTTTCAGAAACTGGTCAACAAAGCCATCAGTGCTGAAACTGGTCAGACTGACTATGACGCAACACGCAAGCATGGCCGTGATATGGGTTCCTCATCCGGTGCTGGTCCTCAGAAGCGCCGCGTGTGGGTACCCAACACCGCCCTGCCACCCAGGTTCACACCGAGGCCATCCTTCCAGGCGCCTCGCCCCGTTCAACAGTCTGCACCGGCCAAGCCCTATGGGGGTCCAACCAACAATGTTCCTCCACGTACCAGTTCCGTGACTTGTTTCAAGTGTGGGGAATCTGGTCACTATATGCGTGAGTGTCCCCAGACCAACCCCAACCAGTCTGCTAAAGCTGTTGGCCGTGGCAAGCCGACAGGAAAAATATTCCACGCCAAGCCGGTCACCGCTTCACGTGGCCATGTCAACTGTATCTCTGCCGAAGAAGCTCAAGAGGATCCCAACGTCGTTCTCGGTACGCTTCTTGTCAATTGCCACCCGGCATCTGTTCTTTTCGATACAGGAGCCTCTCATTCTTTTATATCTGAAAATTATGCTCGTTTGCATAACGTCGCATTCGGTGATATGCCAACCTCTATGGTAATTCAAACTCCGGGATCCAAATGGCAAACTTCTAGAGTAAGCCATGGAAATGAAATCCAAGTCGACAGACTTGTTTTCCTCGCGTCTTTGATAGCCCTTAAATCTTCAGATATTAATATCATTTTGGGTATGGACTGGATGTCAGCTCATCAAGCCAAAATTGATTGCTTCTCTAGGACTGTTCAACTCACTCACCCTTCGGGCAAGATAGTCAATGTCTTGACCCGAATAGCCAAGCGACAATTATATTCTCTTAACGCCAGCCCTTTGCCAGACCTTGAGGACGTTCCGGTAGTCTGTGACTCCCCGGATGTCTTTCCAGAGGAATTGCCAGGTGTTCCACCTGACAGGGATGTTGAGTTCGTAATAGACCTCATTCCAGGAACCGTTCCGATTGCTAGAAGACCTTATAAGATGGCACCCTTAGAACTAGCCGAGCTTAAGAAACAACTCGATGAGTCCTTGAAAAAGGGTTTCATCCGCCCTAGTTCATCTCCGTGGGCTTGCCCCGTCCTATTCGTCAAGAAGAAGGATGGTACGGACCGGATGGTTGTAGATTACCGACCTGTCAATTTGGTCACAATCAAGAACAAATATCCGCTTCCCAGGATCAACGACCTGTACGATCAGCTCGCTGGATCCTCAGTCTTCTCCAAGATGGATTTGAGGTTGGGCTACCATCAAATCAAAATCAGAAACGGGGACATTCCTAAAACGGCCTTTGTTACTCGTTATGGCCAATACGAGTACACTGTCATGTCCTTCGGTTTAACCAACGCTCCAGCCACCTTTTCTCGGTTAATGAACTCAATCTTCATGGAGTATTTGGATAAATTCGTCGTGGTTTACCTCAATGATATACTCATCTACTCCAAGAACGAGGAAGAACATGCCGAACACCTAAGGCTAGTGTTGCAGAAACTTCGAGAGCATCGCCTTTATGCCAAATTTTCTAAATGTGAATTCTGGTTGTCAGAAGTGACCTATCTGGGTCATGTAATATCTGGTAAAGGTATTGCTGTTAACCCTAAGCGAGTTCAAGCCGTCCTTAATTGGACTCCACCTGAATCGGTCAAGCAAGTTCGGAGCTTTCTGGGCTTAGCGAGCTATTGCCGTCGCTTTGTCGAGAACTTCTCCAAAGTTGCCAAACCTCTAACCGAACTCCTCAAGAAAGATAATAAGTTCGAATGGACTCCACAATGTGAGCACAGCTTTCAGGAACTGAAAAGACGCCTGACCTCTGCTCCCGTACTGGTACCGCAAGACTTCTCCAAGGACTTTGTTATCTACTGCGACGCCTCGCGACAAGGACTAGGTTGCATTCTCATGCAAGATCGACATGTAATTGCCTACGCTTCACGGCAATTGCACCCACATGAGGAGAATTATCCTACTCATGATCTAGAGCTTGCAGCCGTAGTCTATGTACTTAAGACCTGGCGACATTACCTCCTCGGTAATCGTTGCGAAATATTCACTGATCACCAAAGTCTGAAGTACATCTTCACCCAACCGGATTTGAATCTCAGGCAAAGACGTTGGGTCGAGTTGATCACAGATTTCGACTTAGGAATAACCTACACCCCAGGGAAAGCCAACGTCATGGCTGATGCGCTAAGTCGTAAATCTTATTGTAACAATCTGATGTTACAACAAAGTCAACCGCTTCTCCATGAGGAATTTTGGAAGCTTAACCTTCACATTGTACCTCAAGGT
Source organism: Triticum dicoccoides (assembly GCF_002162155.2). Taxonomy (NCBI): domain Eukaryota; kingdom Viridiplantae; phylum Streptophyta; class Magnoliopsida; order Poales; family Poaceae; genus Triticum; species Triticum dicoccoides. The sequence continues at coordinate 191,445,069 of NC_041389.1, read as the reverse complement.
TTTCTTTCCACCTTGGTGGTAAAACCTACCATTACGGATCAGATTATCAAAGCACAGAAGGTAGATCCGGGAATCTCCCGCATCAAGAGAAACATTCAGAAAGGAATTACGAATTGCTTCTCCATTAATGATCAAGGGGTCGTATACTTCGGGAATCGACTAGTGGTTCCCAAAGTGCGAAACCTGAGGCGATTGATCCTTAAGGAGGCTCATGAATCTCCTCTCACCATTCATCCCGGTAGTACTAAGATGTATCAGGACCTACGCCAGAGGTTCTGGTGGACTAGGATGAAGAGAGAAATTGCTCAGTATATTGCCAATTGCGACGTCTGTCGTCGTGTAAAAGCAGAGCACCAACGGCCTGCTGGCACCCTTCAACCCCTAGCTATTCCCGAATGGAAATGGGATAAAATTGGTATGGATTTCATTACCGGTTTTCCCAGGACCAAGAGAGGGAATAATGCTATCTTCGTCGTTGTCGATCGTCTTTCCAAAGTAGCCCATTTCCTACCTGTTCGTGAGAGTATAACCGCTAGTCAATTGGCAGACTTATACATCTCCCGTATAGTGTCCCTCCATGGTGTTCCTTTGGAAATTAACTCGGATCGAGGAAGCCTTTTCACCTCTCGATTTTGGGAAAGTTTCCAAAATGCTATGGGAACCCGTCTCTCCTTTAGCACCGCTTTCCACCCTCAGTCGAGTGGTCAAGTGGAACGCGTCAACCAAGTTCTAGAAGACATGCTTCGAGCCTCTGTTATCTCATTTGGAATGGACTGGGAGAAGTGTCTTCCATTTGCCGAATTCGCTTACAACAACAGCTATCAATCTAGCTTGGGTAAAGCCCCTTTTGAAGTTCTCTATGGACGACGGTGTCGAACACCCCTTAACTGGTCAGAGACCGGGGAAAGACAATTCTTTGGCCCGGATATGATTGAGGAAGCAGAAGAACAAGTTCGCATCGTTCGTGAAAAGTTGAAAACAGCCCAATCTCGTCAAAAGAGTCAATATGACCGAAAACATAAGGCTATGACTTTCGAGGTTGACGAGAAGGCTTATCTTCGGGTCACCCCTCTGAAGGGAACCCATCGTTTCGGTATCAAAGGCAAATTGGCTCCTCGTTACATTGGACCTTTTCGCATTCTCGCCAAACGAGGGGAAGTTGCCTACCAGTTGGAACTACCTCCGCACCTCTCCAGGGTCCACGATGTCTTCCACGTTTCTCAACTCAGGCGTTGCTTCTCGGATCCTATCCGTGGAGTGGACCACGAAACGCTTGATCTCCAAGATAATCTTACATCTCGAGAGTACCCCGTTCGTATCCTCGATCAGGCCGAACGTATCACCCGACGTCAGAACATCATGTTCCTCAAAGTTCAATGGTCGCACCATTCTGAGGATGAAGCAACCTGGGAAAGGGAGGATCGTCTTCGACTTGAGTATCCCGCCTTCTTCCCGGAGGAACCCAAATCTCGGGACGAGATTCTTTTGAGTGGGGGTGAGTTGTCACACCCTAGCTAGTCATGCATCAGAGTGTGTGCATCATGTTTAAAATTCCATTTAAATTGAAATGGGGATTGTGAAACCCTCAGAATCATTTCTGAAAATGACCCAAATAAAAATTTCTCCAAAAGGGTCCAAGAAAATGCTCATGTTGATCTCTGAAAATATTGGACAGAGATAAAAATCAAACCAATATTTTTAGTGGCTCATGGACATTTATTTTGGGCATTTGGAATTAATGCATAAATATTTGCTTTGGAAATATATTTCTATATATATTAATATATGTCCAAATATTATGCCAATTATAAAGGAGCTCTGGAATAATATATCTAGCCCCTGAAAAATTTGGCATAAGTTAAATAAATGATTTAATATATTATTTAAATCAAAACAAATGTCAGAAATTAGAAAACAGAAAAAAATAAAAGGGAGAAGCTTACCTGGGCTCCTCCACTGTGCAGCCCATCCAGCTGGCCGGCCCAGCCAGCAGGCGGCCCAGCCCGTCTCCCTCCTCTGTCGTCTTCGTCCCGACAGAGGGAGGGGAGTGTGGCCGGCGCGCGCGCGCCACCGCGCCACGCCACCTCTCTCCCGGCCTGCCTGCCCTCCCCTCCTCGCCTCGATGCCCTGGACGACGCCACGCCTCCCCCCTGCTCTCTCTCACTCGCCCTCGGCTCTTCCCTCCTCTCCCTCGCTCTCTCTCTCACGGCCGAACACCACCGTCGCCGCCGTTCGCCTTAGCAGCCGTCTCCGGCCACCCCTCGCTCCCCCGACTAGCTCAGAAGCTCCGCCACAACCCCCTCTTCCTCCCCACCGCTCCACGGGCCTCCGGAAGCCCTGCATCGCCGCCACGTCGCCGTTCCCCTCTTCGGGCTCCGACCATCATCGCCGTCGAATTCGCCGTCTCCAGCGCGTCCCCGAGCCCGCTTCGACGCCCACTGCAACCGCGGTGAGCTACGCCACCGTTTCCCCCTCTTCTCCCCCTCGTTCCCTCACCGTAGCCTCCTCCCCACCACGGCCGAACCTCCGCCGTCGCCGAGCTCGCCGTCGACGCAGCTCCGGTGACCATTTGGTCACCCCGGCGAGTCCAACGAGTTCGTAAGGCTCCATAGAGCATCCCTAGCGCCTCGCTTCGCTCGCCTTCGAGCTCCAACCCCGTTTCCGTGCACGACCGAACTCCGGCGGCCGCAGCTGAGCTCGCCGCCGTCGACTCCGGCCACCTCAGGCACGGCCACCACCACCGTTCGACGCGCGGGAGCAAGGGCTCTCCAACGAGCCCAAGCACAGCCTCGCCCGTGCCCTGTAGCGCGATCCCGCATCACGCCGCCGTCTCGGACCTCGCCGGCGTCATGTCGCCGGTGGGGTTTGACTTGTCCGACCTGGGGTTTGACCCCCCAGGGTCACTGACGCGTGGGCCCCGTCGGCCAGGTGGACATCATTAGCGCTAACCACTGTTAGTTAACCCCCTGACACTGACCAGTGGGCCCCAGCGCCACTAATTAGTAATTAGGATTAATTTAACCCTGTTTAACCCCCCTGTCACTGACGTGTGGGCCCCACACGTCAGGTTTAACCTCAGCCAGCCGCAGTTGACCACTGACGTCATGCTGACGTCATGCTGGCGCAATAATTATATTTCTGGATTTAAATTAAATTAGGAAATTCCAGAATATTATTTAAACTTCAAAAATTCATAACTTTTATTCTGTAACTCCAAATTGGACAAATTATATATGAAAAATGATCAGAAAAATCCAATCTATCCATCTGTACTATTTTCATGCATGATCAAACAAGTTAAATTGATGTTTCAAGTAGAACAAGGAAAAGCACTTTAAAAGGCCATATTTGAATTTGAAATTTGAATCCTTGATTCAAATTTGTTCAAACCCTTCTGGTTTTAGTTGCATTAGCCCAACACACTCATATTGCCATGTTTCATGCATGCATCATATTGTTGCACATTGTTTGGTGATGTTGTGTATCGATGTCCTTTGCGACAGGTTCTGCCTCCGAAGAGTACCGTGATTACCCTAACGAAGAACCGTATCCGTGCATCGAACCATCAGGCAAGCAACCAACCATTTGATCATATCGATACAATCCCATGTTCTCGCTCCTGCTCTCTTTTACTGCATTAAGACAACGCGATTCTAACTGCTGTGTGCTACGGTAGTTGAACCCATTTCCTCTGCATGACCTGTCATTGCCACAGTAACTAGATGAAACCCACTAGCATGTGTAGGAGTTGATTGAGCCCTATGTATGTGTTGTTCCTACCTTGCTATGCCTGCTATGCTTAGAGTCGTGTCAGGTCTGGTTCATCTGGGTGATGGGCTAGAGTGAAATGATTATGTCGGTAATGAGAGTGGTGTGGTGAACACGATTTGGTAAAGGTATCGATGAGAGGCCATGTAGGAGTACATGGTGGGTTGTTTCATTGAAGCCGACCTTAAGCACTGAGATCTGTATGTGTGATTTAAGAATCAGCTACTACCATGCATTGGGCCCGAAACCAATGGACCCTCTCGGCTTCTTATTCACCCTAGTTCTCCGTCCAGGAGTTGCAAGTAGTTTCTGGTGTTTGTAGCCTACTGGAGGCCGTGGACAGCGCTGACCGTAGGGGTGGGCTGTGATGCGGTAGGTACGTGGCACGGTGTACCGAATACCCGTTAGGTATCTCGGGAACCCTATTCACATCGTTCGGGGCCGTATGGGAAACCTCGGCCGGACTCCCTGCGGATGGAACCTGGATAGGCGATAAACCTGGACTGGAGGCTTAGGTGATTAGGTAGGTCGTGGCCGACACCCACGTTGGGCTTCCGCTTGAAGGTTGCCGAGTACATGTCGTGTAAACGACGGTAAGTGGTGAGAGCGTGTATGAAGAAGTACACCCCTGCAGGGTTAACATGATCTATTCGAATAGCCGCGTCCGCAGTAAAGGACTACTTGGTTGCCTATACAGTTCATGGATAAGTAAATGGAAACTGTTAAAAGCCTCAAGGTAAGTGTGAGTGCCGAGGATGGCTCTTCCGTAGGAAGACGGAGGTGGATCCTCGGTAGTGTATTGAAGTGGTGAGTAGTGGACTCGTGTGCGCAAAACCATTTCAAGTTGGAGTATCGTAGGATAGTCTAGCCAAGAGTCAAAGCTGGCTTGCTGCAATAACTCCACCAACCCTTCTTGATAATATGCATGTATGTAGGATCTGATGTAAGTCTTGCTGAGTACCTTTGTACTCATGTTGCTATAATTTACATTTTTACAGAAGACGCTGCAACCCCTTCTGATGGGTTCTATGTAGACGTTGACATCAACGAGTAGGCTAAAGACCCAGGTGGTGACCCTGAGCTTGTGAAGGACCACGTAGTATAGCTAGGCTTTCCAAGCCTCTTTTATTTTATTAGTTGTCTGTACTCAGACAAGTTACTTCCGCTGCTGGTTTGTATGACTGTATGACTTGTATGTTGGGTCGTGAGACCCGTACCTTTGTGTATGTTATGTATGGCTCCCTGAGCCTTAAATAAAGTACTTGTGTCGTAGAGTCATGTTGTGATGCTTCGTTGTATTTGCACATATCGAGCATATTGTGTGTATGATTGAAATGCTTGGTATGTGTGGGATCTGACTATCTAGTTGTTTATCTTTAGTAGCCTCTCTTACCGGGAAATGTCTCCTAGTGTTACCGCTGAGCCATGGTAGCTTGCTACTACTCTGGAACACTTAGGCTGGCCGGCATGTGTCCTTCTTCGTTCCTGTGTCTGTCCCTTCTAGGAAATGTCACGCTTTGAGTACCGGAGTCCTGTTAGCCCGCTACAGCCCGGTTTACCGGAGTCCTGCTAGCCCAGTGCTACAGCCCGGACCCACTTGCTGATGACCGACACGTTCGAAGCTGGGTCATGGATGCCTGTCCCTGTAAGTCTGTGCCACTTTGGGTTTACGACTAGTCATGTCAGCCCGGGCTCTTTATCATATGGATGCTAGCGACACTATCATATACGTGAGCCAAAAGGCGCAAACGGTCCCGGGCAAAGGTAAGGCGACACCCGTGGGGATACCGTGCGTGAGGCCGCAATGTGATATGAGGTGTTACCGGCTAGATCGATGTGACATCGAGTCGGGGTCCTGACAATGATAATGCACTATTTAAATTCATAATTTGAGTTTGGGATTGAACCTTTGGTTCAAAATGACCCAAATCCATCTGGTTGTAGTTGCACTAGGCCAACACACTCATATTGCCATGTCATGAGCATGCATCATATTATGCATTGCATTGATTGTGTTTCTTTCTCAGTTGCCAATAATTGCCCCCTCTCGATTGACGCGTTTCGACGATGTGATCAATGACACCAATGAATAACTATGCTATCTTCAGAAGTGCCAGGCAAGCAAAACCCCCTTGTTCATTTCGATACAATCCCACTCTCTCGCTCCTGCTCTCTTTTACTGCATTAGGACAACAACGAGTCAACTATTACATGCTGCGGTAGTTGAACCCCTTTCCTCTGCATGACCTGTCATTGCCACAGTAAATAGATGAAACCCACTAGCATGAGTAGGAGTTGTTTGAGCCCTGATGTGCCTACTCATTCATGCTTGTTTGTCATGCCTGCTACTGCTTAGAGTTGATTCAGGTCTGATTCACCGGGGATGAATTGGAGGTGTGTGAACATGTCCTGCTGTGTGTGGTCTAAATGTGTGAACACGATTTGGTAAAGGTAGCAGTGAGAGGCCATGTAGGAGTACATGGTGGGTTGTCTCATTGAAATCGTCCTCAGGAACTGAGTTCTGTGTTTGCAATTCATGAACAACTACTACCACTCCTTGGGATCCTTAATTGACCCTCTCGGCTTCTTAATCATGCTTGTTCTCTGTCCATGAGTTGCAACTAGTTTCTGGTGTTTGTAGGTAGTGCTAGTAGTCTACCAAGTGGCACCCGGTACAGGTGGGCTTGGGACAGACTAGGTGCAGTGGCACGGTGTACCAAGTGGCACCCGGATGGTGGGCTTGGGAACCCTGCTCACATCGTTTGGGGCCGTGAGCGACACCCCGGCCGGATCTCCTTGTGGATGGAACCCGAATAGGCGATAAACCTGGACGAGAGACTTGAGTGTTTAGGTAGGCCCCGGCCGACACCCTCGCCAGGCTTCCGCTTGAAGGTTGCCGAGATACATGACGTGTATATGGCGGTAAGTGGCGAGAGCGTGTGTGAAGTACACCCCTGCAGGGTTAACATCATCTATTCAAATAACCGTGTCCGCGGTAAAGGACTTCTAGGTTGCCTGTACAGTTCATAGACAAGTGAAAGTGGATACTCTAAAATACGCAAGATAAGCGTGAGTGCTATGGATGGCGTTCTCGTAGGGAGACGGGAGCGGTTCCATAGTGGTGTATTGATATGGTGAATATGTGGACTCGTGTGCGCCACCTCAAAAGAGTTACTTGCAGTCGTAGTTCAGGATAGCCACCGAGTCAAAGCTGGCTTGCTGCAGTCAAACTCCACCACCCCCCCTTTGTCAATAATGATGCATATGTAGTTAGTTCTGATGTAAGTCTTGCTGGGTACATTTGTACTCACGTTTGCCTATTTTATGTTTTTGCAGAGAGACTTACGTCTCACTAGTAGTTCTGCGTGGACTTCGATGTTTAGCTTGCTACCTCAGCTACGATCTTGAGCCCTCGGCAGGATCTGGTAGATAGTCAGGCTTTTCAGCCTTTTTCACTTATAGTTGTTTGTACTCAGACAAGTTAAGCTTCCACTTGTGATTTGACTGGAATGCTCTGAATGTTGGGTCATGAGACCCATGTTTCTAATATCTCGCTCCTCGGATCCTATTGAATAAAATACTTGAGTTGTAGAGTCATGTTGTGATGCCATGTTGTATTTGCACATATTGAGCATATTGTGTGTATGTTATTGAAATGCTTGGTATGTGTGGGATCTGACTATCTAGTTGTTTATCCTTAGTATCCTCTCTTACCGGGAAATGTCTCCTAGTGCTTCCACTGAGCCATGGTAGCTTGCTACTGCTCCGGAACACTTAGGTTGGCCGGCATGTGTCCTTCTTCGTTCCTGTGTCTGTCCCTTCGGGGAAATGTCACGCGATGAATACCGGAGTCCTGTTAGCCTGCTACAGCCCGGTTCACCAGAGTCCTGCTAGCCCAGTACTATGGCCTGGATTCACTCGCTGATGACCGACACGTTCGATGCTGGGTCATGGATGCCTGTCCCTGTAAGTTGGTGCCACTTTGGGTTTACGACTAGCCATGTCAGCCTGGGCTCCTTATCATATGGATGCTAGCGACACTACCATATACGTGTGCCAAAAGGCGCAAACGGTCCCGGGCAAAGGTAAGGCGACACCCGTGGGAATACCGTGCGTGAGGCCGCAAAGTGATATGAGGTGTTACATGCTAGATCGATGTGGCATTGAGTCGGGGTCCTGACAGCTTTGGTATCAGAGCTTGACTGCCTGTAGGATTACCAAGCCAAACTGGTCGAAGTTGAGTCTAGAAATGCTTTAGTTATATGTAGGGGAATTGATTGTGGGATGGGAACGTAAGGCTCTTTTTACTCCTTTACCTTATGCCCTTCTGATCTGAGTCAATCTCTTCTTTTCTAAGGGGATTAAGAACTAGGCTTCTCGTCTATCTATCAGGATCACGTGTTACTAATTCGTAGACTTATAGGATTGATGGATTTAAGCCTCAGTTCAGCTCCTACTATCTTCTGTATGTTCATAGTTGATCTCAAAACCTTGACATTATGATGATCGAGTGGTTATGCCACCATTTTTGTAGCATGTATCAAATCTTTTCGAGCATTTACAGCCGTTATGCTGTCCGAGTCATCCTAGGTTTCTAAATAGTCTGATGCATTTGCAGATCCCACTTTCCGTTTCCGATGTTTCTTTAGGCCAGGTTAATCACACTAACTGCTGAGTTGAGGTACTCTATGGCCTCGACGTATATGTTGGAGCTATTATCATGACCCTAGAAGTCTTATAGAACCATATAGTAATCTAGCCATGTTTAGTGTCCCAGTGTGATGATTCTGGCCATTATTCTCGAAAGCATCCCGTGATGCCATTTAGTTAGTAGGTATTCTATTTCCGGGTTCTGAACCTGAAACTCACCCTACTCACTTCATGTTGATAGTGTTTGCTCGTTCCTTTAGGTTATTAGTAACCTTTGTGATAGTCCTCGAGGTTCGTGGTATATCCTTCTTCCAAATACCATGAACTGCTTATGGCAGAAGTTCCCTGCTAAACCGAAAGATCACAATAAGAGTGGTCTTGACGAGTTCCCCATTCTACATTGTGAATCTGCCAGTTCAACCCTTCTGCATGGGTTATCCGGAAGAAATTTTGAGCTTTGCTCGACATACTAATCTATGCATCCACAACTCAGAAAGATATATGTTCCTTTGAGTTGTCCCTCTCTTTAGTTGTATTCCGACCCTGTCTATCAATTGATAGTCAGGAGTAGTCGTGCACTCGTGTTATCGATGCCTATTACTCTTGTGGTTCGTCAAGTCGTTCTATTCTAGAGTGACTAGGAGAAACAAACTCCAGTACCTCGTCCATCTCTGGGATTGGGTCAAAGCAGTTGTATTCCGAAGATCAAATTGCTAATCTAGCTTCTGGTCTGTTCTACCTTGAAGTATTACCATCTTTATATCAGGAATATCATGGGAATTGCACACCATCCTATGAACTCTTGATGCAGTGTGTCGGGGAAGCTGATCCACGAACACCTATGGGACCGGCGGACCGGGCCCCTTTCGGTTCGGCAGGGGGCGGAGATCGCACGAAGAGCGGATCGAGGCGAAGCACACGAGTAGTTTACCCAGCTTCGGAGCTCCCCGGAGAGATAATACTCCTACTGCTGCATGTCTGAGTGTATTGAGTTCTTGCTCGGGAGCGCTGAGTGCTACAGTACACACGAGCTGCTAACGAGACCGAGCGTGAGTGTTTTCTACCTTCCGAACCCCCCTCTACGTTGTGCATGGGCCTCCTTTTATATGCTCAAGGGGTCACTGACAGGTGGCAACGTAGACAAGGGTAAAAATGGAAAAGGAATTGCGGTAGGTACAACTACCTATACAGTGTATCATACCTAACCCTGACGGCACGGGACAAAGGCATTAAATGCCCGTCTGCGTCGCCCAAACAGTGCAGAAAGGGACCGTCAGGGACGCTACCGCTTGCCATGATGGCAATCTTGTCAGCGCCGCTTGCCACCGCGCACCGCTGGCTGCACAGCCTCTCGCCACGCACGCCTGGAAAGGCCCCAGGGCGACATGTTGGTGGATGTGCTGGAGCGTGGGTACAGAGTGGTCGCTTGCCGCGGCAAGCGCCTTGCCGCGGTCGTTGTCTTGTCGCGCCCAGAAGCTTGTCGCTCACCGGGCCTCGCCGGGACGCGTGGTGCGTCGCGACAAGTTTTCTTGAGATGCCTTGGCTGGCCTTACCGGCAAGCTCCTCTTGCCGGGGCCTTGTCTCCTTGGCTTGAATACTTTGTTCTTGAATGGCTCCAAAGGAACCACGAAGGACCTTGGCGGTCACCCAGCAAGCCTTGCCGCGGGGTGCTGCGACTGCCCGTGCACAAGTTCGGGATACTAGGGTACCCCTACTCTAGTACACCAACAGGAGCCCCCGCGCCTGGGCCACACACGGTGCCGAGCGCTGTTGGGCCAGGCCCAAAACAGGGCACGGGCACGCGCGGCCTGGGTTACACCGTATCTTACTCCGTATCAACCGCGCCCTCCCCGAACGGCACGCGTCGAATGCGGCGTCGTGGGAGAGATCATGGGTGGTTTCTTTATTTGGAAAGACGGAACATCCGCCCCCTCCCTCTTTATAAGCAGAGGAAACAGGGGCAGTTCACCCATCTCGCCGGTTGCTACTCCAATCTCAGGAATCTCCGCCGCTCCCCCCTTCTTCCCAAAGCTGAAAGAGAGCAGCGCTCCGTCCCCCATCGCCACCAGTACCACCAACGCCGTCGATCTCCCCCACCACCTTCGCCATGGCTCCGAAAGCCAACAAGGGGAAGGTTGTGAAGTCAGCCGAGGCGCAGCGGCTCGCGACGCTGCGAAAGGAGCGGGCAATCTCCCTTCCCCCCCCCCCCAGCTCACCGCGAAGGAGCTGAGGGAGTACTACTACCTCTTCTGGTCGACGGAGACGCGAGTGCAACCAAGCACGAAGGTACTCCCAGCTGCCGCTTCGGAACTGGCTCCGAATGGATATCCCTTCTTTGCGTTGTTCTTCTACTGCGGGCTCTGCCCGCCTTTCTCTGAATTTTTCTGCGATATCATGAACACCTACGGGTTCCGCCTCCTTGACTTCACCCCCAATGTCGTTCTGACCATGGCAGTTTTCGCACATCTTTGCGAAAACTTTGTCGGAGTCTATCCAAACGTGGCTCTTTTTCGCCACTTCTTTATGCCCCGAGTTAAGAGAGGGGAGCCTTTATCCGGTGGAATCGCCTGGATCTCAAGAACTGGCAAGAAAGAAGCTTATCTGGAGGGAGAGCTCCGCAGCAAGTGGGATGAGTGGAGAGCAGACTGGCGCTGGATTGTCGAGGAGAACCCGCAGCCATTTACCGCCCAGCGCCAAGCCCCAGTAGTGCGCGGCAACGATTGGAGCAGTGTCGCCCCGAAAGACAATAGGCTGAAGATTGCCGTCACCCGGATCCTACGCCTCAGGATTGCCGGGCTCACTGTAGGCGCCGTTGGCGTAGATTTTCTCCGCCGCCGCATCGCCCCCCTGCAGGAGAGGAGGAGATCCGCCTGGGAGTTCCAGAATGCGGCGGATATCATGAGGCTGCGCCCGGGCCTCAACTTCAACTTCACTGTCATGGAATTGGACGCGATGCTCTTGGAACTGTTTAAGCATGATCCTGAACATCCCGGGGCGTTCAGGTTGCCGAGGAGTGTCGTTCCGCTGTGCAACAACTCCTCGCTCGACCGCATCCGTGCAATGATGCCGCTGTGCGATTCGCATGGAATTGTCCCAACCTGGCAAGAGCCTGCAGACGATGTCGTGCAGGAGTTCTTTGATGGCTTGGTAGAAGTGCCGGTCCGCCCCGATGAGCAGAAGAGCCTCACCCGCGACACCAACGATGATGAGATGCAGCGCATCGCCACTAGGCTGGAAGAGGCGGCAGCAGCCGCTACCGCGGGCAAGTTTGGATTCACCGTGGAGGAGGCAGAGGCAGCAGAGGCGGCAAGCCTTGTCGAGCGAGAGGAGCTTGCCAGCGAGGAAGAGCTTGTCGGGCCTGAAGCTGAGTCGAGCGAGCTCGCCGAGGGCGCGAGCGACTCGTTGAAGATTGGCTCCTCCTCCTCCCCACCTTCTGCCAGCTTGCCGCAACCGGAGCCCCCAGCTCCACCAAGAAGGCGTCTCCGCAAGGCCGGGGATGTAGCGGGGTGGAAGACGAGTCAACAGCCGCCGCGCCGCGGGACGCGCTCCACCGCGGCAAGCACAGTTGCCGCGGAAGCACCTCACGCCGCTGCGGCAACTGGAGCGGGGTCCTCCCAGTCCACCGCTTCTGCTCCTGCCAAGCGGACAAGGGAACCTACTCCTCTGCCTCGTCGCACCAGAGGCGAGCTGGACTTCGATATTTCCGCGCTCAGCTCCGACGAGGAAGAAGAAGAGTAAGATTCTTTGCTGTACTTGTAGTTCTTCAATTCTTGCTGTTTTGTCTTGTATCTGATTTGCTTTATTCCGAACCCATTCCTTTTCAGGACTTTGGCCCAGAGAGCAGCGAAGAGAGCCAAGGCCCCGGTGATTGTCATCGAGGACGAACCCACCGCGACAGTAGGGGACATGTCCGAGACCACCTTGCCGGACCCGACAACTATTCCCCAAAGCAGCCCCCAGCGTAAGTATATGGTTTACTTCCTGCTGTTAGGCACACATGGGTGCTCTTTCTTTGCTGACATCCAAATATTGGTTTGTGTAGGAGCAGAGCAGCTTCACCAGGAGTGCCCGGAAGCGGCCCCCGACATGCCATCTGCTTCGACTACACTGCCAAGGAAGGATTCCCCAGCAAGGGAGCGTTCTCCGGTAAGGGAGAAGTCTCCGGCAAGGGATAGTTCTCCGGCAAGGGACAGCACCAGCGACCCCCCGATGGTGGAGACTACGCCTGTAGATCCTAGTATAGGTAATCCTCTTGCTTGAAAACTTCCCTTGGGTTCTTCTTCTTCTAATTTTCTTTTCGAATATTTGCTTGACTTTTCTCCCTTTTCCGGTCGTCAGATCCATCTGCCACGGAGCCAATGGAAACCGAAGTCGCCGGCAAGGAGAACGCGCGCGGCAATACCGATGACACCATTGCCACCGAAGAAGAAGCCGGCGTTGATGATCCTACCGGCGAAGAGGCCGCCAAAGCTGCCGCCACAGAAGCTGGCGAGGGGTCCGGCGATCGCACTGACGGCCCTGAGGCCGCAGGAGCGCCAGGCGCTACGCCGACCGCCGATCCCTCCGCCGCTGCTGCAGCGTTAGGCTCCAAAGAGCCCCAGCCCGGCGCCTATTTGAAGGCCGGCGATGGCATCTTCATCAAGCTCCCCTGGGCGTCAAGCTCCAGGGCGCCGGTCGAAGGAGAAATCTTGGACGGAGAGGTGCTCGCCTCCGCTGGGCTGACGCTGGTCGACGCGCCAAGCAGCAGCGGCGGCGAGCCTGAGGAGGAGCGGCTGCTGCGGAAGCTGTTGTCGCTATACCGCGCTCGACAGGCCAAGCTGGAATCCCGAGAAGCGCTTCTCGCGAAGGCGGGAGTGGACATCGAGAAGCGCGCGGAGGAGCTCCGGGGCCTCAACCAGGAAGCTCTCCGGTCCCTGGTAGAGGAGCAGGAGCAACTCGCTGAGGAGCGGAAAGCCTTCCTCCTCAAGAAGGCTGAACTTGAAGAGCAACAGCGGCTTGTCGCCAAGAAGCTATCTGCGCAGGAAGGCGAGTTGGCGCAGAGGAACGTCAACCTTGACAGCCAGGAGGAGGAGCTTGCCGTGTGCGAGCAAACATTCAGCGGGGCTCTCAAGGAAGCAGAGGATGCTACCGCAGTTGCCGAGGCCGCCAAGAAGGAGCTGGAGACGAAGGTGGCGCAGCTGGAGGCCGATCTCAAGGCGAGCGGTGAGGAGCTTGTTGTGCTCAAGCGTGAGCGCGAGAAGGACGCCACCGCTCATGGCGAGCTGCAGGGCCGTCTCGCCGAGAGGAGCAAGGATCTTAGCGCCGCCAAGGACTCCAACGCAGATCTTGAGTTGAAACTGGCTACTTTGACCCAGACGCTGGGCGGAGCCAGGGAGCAGGAGGTGGCCTTGAAGGAGAAGATTAAGGCCGACGAGGCACTGCTGGCGAGTGCTGCTGCCACCCAGAACACTTTTAGGGAGAATGTGGAGCACTGGACGGAGGGTCTCATGGATGTTGCCGCAACCATCGACGGGGAGCTGGCGCAACTGGGGATGGAGGATCTTGGGTATTCCTCCGATGAGCACCTCCAACCCAGCGCCAAGCTCAGCTTGTTCTTCAAAGGCGTGGTGACGGCCCTCCAGTGACTCCGGGAGAGGATCCCAAAGCAGCTGGCCGACGAGTCGCCCAAGATCTGCGCGGGAGCTCTTCAAAAGGTGCTGGTGAAGGTGGCCTTCCGCAACCCAGGCCTCAACCTCACCAACGTCCTCAGGTCCTTGCTGCCGGGTGCTGATCTGGAAGCGCTCAAGACCCTTGTCGCACCCATTGTGGACAAGGTGAGCGGGATCAAGAGGGTTGAGGGCGATCGCGTAGATTAGGTCGCCCGTTTTCCCTTTTTCTTGTCGCTGCTGGTCATGTCATGAGAACACTCTGTTAGAGCTGCGACAAGCTATCCTGTAATATAACTCTATTTTGGGTAGCGATTGATGTGTTATTTCCTTTACTTGATTCCTTCCTTTGTATGTTTTTGCCCTACGCTTTTAGGGAACTTGTCGGTGCAGGCACCTTAGCCGCGAGCGCTGAGTGCGGGACGTCAGCAGCCTGCTGGCGGTGCCGCAACCGACAAGAAACCTTGTCGCAACTAGTCGCATCTCACTTACGTTGTTGAGCGGACTCGAAACAAAGTAAGGGCGCAACTAGCTACGAGTTGGTTCCTCCGCGCATAGGTTTTCCATACAAAGCACGGTCGTTCGAGGAAGATAACTTAAAATTTTTAAAACTGATCGCTCAAACTTTGGCAACTTAGCTTTTCTGTTGTTTGCTTCCCGGTAAGGCGAAACTTTCTTGAACGACGCCTGGTCCACACCATTATCTTCTCCTTTCCCCCCGGGAAACTTGTGGGCAAGGGAACCTTCCTTTCTTTGAGAAAGAGAAAGAAGAAAAAATAAAGATATGGAGCCTTACGGCTCGTTATTGCTTACCGGGGGTAGGTGCTGCGCAAAGTGTCAGATAACACATGCAAAAAATAGAAAGCATGAAATTGACAGGATGTGCAGAGCACATGAGCTTTACTTATGCACGGGGTCTGCGCCCGGCTTTGTACAAAGGATTACATGCAACATCGGCAAGACTTGTACAAAAGGTGGTTGCTGGAACAGGTTCCGGCAACCGCGCCCTACGGGTAAAACTTATGAAGATGTTCAATGTTCCAGGAGTTGCTCACCGGAATGCCATCTTCGGTCTCAAGGCGGACAGCGCCAGGCCTAGTGACTCGTTTCACCCGGTAAGGGCCTTCCCACTTCAGCGTCAACTTGTTGGAATTCTTGGCGGACTGAACGCGCCGAAGAACAAGGTCGCCTTCCTCGAGACTTCTGGCATTAACTTTGCGGCTATGGTAGCGGCGCAAAGCTTGCTGGTATCGAGCAGCTCGTACAGCAGCCTGAAGACGGTCCTCCTCAAGGAGCAGCGCATCATCTTGTCGCAGCCGCTCTTGCTCAAGCTCATCATAAGCGAGCACTCGAGGTGACCCGTATACGAGTTCCGTGGGGAGAACTGCCTCTGCTCCATAGACTAGAGCGAAAGGTGTCTGGCCAGTGGCTCGATTTGGCGTCGTCCTGATCGACCAAAGAACCACCGGCAGCTCCTCAATCCCGTTTTTTCCGCACTTGTGCAGCCTGTCGAAAGTCCTGGTCTTGAGCCCGCGCAGCACTTCAGCATTTGCCCTCTCCGCTTGACCGTTGCTTCTAGGATGAGCAACAGAAGCGAAGCAGACCTTGGCGCCAAGATCTTGGACGTACTGCATGAAGGTGCGGCTCGTGAATTGCGTGCCGTTGTCGGTGATGATCCTGTTAGGGATCCCAAAACGGCAAACAATCGACCTGAAGAACTTGACTGCTGACTATGCTGTCACCTTCCTCACTGGTTCCACTTCCGGCCACTTTGTGAACTTGTCGATTGCAATGTACAAGTACTCAAAGCCCCCGACAGCTTGGGGGAAGGGGCCGAGGATGTCGAGCCCCTAGACCGAAAATGGCCAGGATAAAGGGATCGTCTGGAGAGCTTGAGCTGGCTGGTGTATCTGCTTGGAATGGAACTGGCATGCTCCACACTTGGTTAATGTGCAGTCGCATCCTGGAGGGCTGTCGGCCAAAAGAAACCTTGCCAGAATGCTTTGCCGGAAAGTGCTCTTGCACCAATGTGGTGACCACATATGCCTCCATGTATCTCTGCCAACAGCTTTTGTCCGTCTTCCCGGTGAATGCACTTCAATTTCACACCGTTGAGTCTTCTTCTGCACAGTGTGTTGTCGACAAACTGGTACATACTTGACTGTCGGGCTATTCTTTCCGCTTCTTCTTGCTCTTCGGGAAGTTCTCCTGTCTGAAGGAAACGGACAATCTGCTATGCCCATGCTGGAGCTTGCGGCTCGACAACAAGGATTAAAGGCACATCTGCTGTTGCGGGAACATCCGCTTCTATGGCGAAAACCTGCGGCTCAGCCGGAGCTTGACATTCCCCGGCAAGCTTGTCGGAGCAAAACTTGTCGGGAGCGTCTGCTTCAACGGAACAAACCCTAGGGCTTGCCGGAGCAGACTGCTCCTCAGCACTCTTGGTGTTGATCTTGGGGACCTTCTTGGCGGCGGCTTCGGGGAGCTCTGCCGGAAAATAGTCACCAGAAATCAACTTCCTCTTCTTGCTCTGTCTAGTTGATGGCGTTACAGACGGTTGAGTCAGCTTGAGCACAAAGATCCCTGGTTCCACAGGTAACTTAAGTGCGGCGCACTTTGACAGGCCGTCAGCAATGTCGTTCTGAGCTCTTGGAACATGTTCCATCTGTAGGCCGTCAAAGTGCCCTTCTAGCTTTCTCACTTCATCAACGTAAGCTTCCATCAACGGACTCTGATAATTCTTGTTCACTTGGCGGACGACAAGCTATGAGTCACCCCTGACAATGAGCTTCTTGATTCCAAGGTCTGCTGCGATCCTGAGACCGGCAAGCAAACCTTCATACTCTGCGGTATTGTTCGTTGCTTGCTCCTTGGGAAAGTGCATCTGGACTACGTAATTGAGGTGCTCTCCGGTGGGTGCAACAAGTAGCATGCCCGCACCGGCGCCTTGCAGCAAGAAGGCACCATCAAAGTACATCAGCCACTCCTTGCTTGCTTCCTTGACGGGAATGCTCGTTTCTGGGATTTCTTCATCTTGTGTTGGCGTCAACTCTGCTATGAACTCTGCCAATGCTCTGCTTTGGATAGTTGAAGTGCTCTCAAACTTGAGGCCAAAGCTTGACAGTTCCAGTGCCCACTCGACAATCCTGCCTGTTGCTTCTGGATTTTGTAGTATCCTCTTCAGCGGAAAACGAGTGACGACTGTGATCTCATGTGCTTGGAAGTAATGGCGCAGCTTTCTCGAGGCCATGAGAAGGCCGAAAAGCAATTTCTGCACACCAGAGTACCTTAACCTAGCCCCCTGCAGAAGGGAACTGACAAAGTAAACTGGGCGTTGCACCATTCTCTTCTGCATCTCCTCACGCGGCTGCGCAGATCTATCCTTGTCGGGACTAGAGCTTGTTGGTGAAGTCGCCTGCTTGTCGCTGGATGCATCTGCCGTGATTGCTGGCTCATCATCCGCCTCCCTCTCCGCCACTAACGCAGCACTAACCACTTGATTGGTTGCCGCTATATATAGCAGCAACTTCTCTTGTGGCTTAGGTGCGACAAGTGTTGCAGTGGAGGACAGGTATCTCTTTAAGTCCTGCAGCGCAGCCTCCGCTTCCGGAGTCCATTTCATTGGACCTGCCTTTTTCAATATTTTGAAAAACGGCAGGGCGCGCTCAGTAGACCTAGAGATAAACCTGCTGAGAGCAGCCACGCAACCGGCAAGTCTTCGTACATCCTTGACGCGCTTTGGTGCTTCAATCTGCTCAATGGCCTTGATCTTGTCGGGATTGGCTTCAATTCCCCGCTGAGACACGAAGAATCCGAGAAGCTTGCCGGAGGGGACTCCAAACACACACTTCTCGGGGTTAAGCTTGAGGTTGATCTTGCGCATATTTGCAAAGGTTTCGTCTAAATCTTGAATCAGAGTCGCCTTGTCCTTGCTCTTGACCACTATGTCATCCATGTAGGCTTCCACATTTCTGTGTATTTGTGGCTCAAAAGCGTCATGGACTACCCTTGCAAATGTTGAACCAGCATTCTTTAAACCGAAAGGCATCCGTACGAAACAGTACGTGCCACATGGGGTGATGAATGCGGTCTTTTCCTCTTCCTCTTCTGCCATGAAGATCTGATGGTATCCTGAGTATGCATCAAGAAATGAAAGCAAGTCACATCCGGCCGTGGAGTCAACAATCTGGTCGATGCGCGGCAAGGGAAATGGGTCTTTGGGACAAGCTTTATTGACATCGGTAAAGTCGATACAAAGCCTCCATTTCCCATTTGCCTTGCGCATGACTACAGGATTGGCCAACCACGTAGGATGGAGCACTCCTCTGACAAGGCCTGCTGCTTCCAATTTCTTGATTTCTTTTGCGATGAATTCTTGGCGCTCCACTGCTTGTTTCCTGACTTTCTGCTTGACGGGCCGTGCATGAGGACAGACGGCAAGATGGTGCTCGATTACTTTCCTGGGAACACTGGGGATGTCAGACGGTTGCCACGCAAACACGTCGATGTTCGCCCGCAGGAAAGCAACGAGCGCGCTTTCCTATTTAGGGTCGAGAGTGGCACTGATGGTGAAGGTACCACCAGTGCCGTCCTCCTTGGCGGACACCTTCTTGGTCTCTGGTGGAGCTGCCATTGTCTTCTTACACTTGCCGGTGGAGCTCGATGGTGCGTCCTCGACGGTAGCGCAGCACTCCGAAGAGGTGCGCTTGCCGGAGTGGGCATCAGAACTCTTGCCGGACTTGGTCTTCTTCTTCCCCCCGGGAGCTTCAACGGCAAGTGACTTGCGATCTGTTGCGGCTGCTGCTTCCCGGTAGATCTTGTCGGTGCAGATAAGAGCATCCTTCTTGTCGCCAGGGACAGAGATGACACTTATCGAGCCTGGCATCGTCAGCATGTTGTATGCATAGTGAGAGGCTGCCATGAATTTGGCGAGTGCTGGACAGCCGAGTATCCCATTGTAAGGCAATGGAAAGTCAGCAACATCAAAAGTGACCCTCTCAGTCCTGAAGTTCAACTCGCTACCAAATTTCACCGGCAACGTGATCTTTCCCTTCGGCTTGCTCCTTCCCGGATTGATTCCTTGGAATGTGCCGGTCTCTTCGAGCTCGCTGTCAGGGATCTAGAGTTTCTGAAGTACCGCAGAGGAGATCAGGTTCAAGCCGGCCCCGCCGTCAACTAGCATCTTAGTGACCTTGAGGTTGCGGATAGTTGGTGAAACCAACATCGACAAGCACCCGACCGCAGTTATGCGATCAGGGTGATCCTCAATATCAAAGATGATAGGCGTGCTGGACCATTTCAGAGGCTTGCGTGACTCAACGGGTGGTTCTGCCGCATTGACTTCCCGCATCCACTGCTTGAGTTGGTGGTGTGAAGTATGCAGAGAAGCACCGCCGTCAACGCACAGGACCTCTGTGGCTTTCTGGAACTCCTGCTCATCGGCCTCGTCATCATCCATATCTTCGTCGTCGTCGTCATCTTCATCCTTGTCGCGGCCGCGGGGAGGTCTGTCTCCTTGCCGTTGCTTGGCCTTGCCGTGGCGTCCTCCTCGGCCGGGGCATTTCTTGCCGGCTCCCCCAGCACCTTCTTGGGCCTTTTCCTTGTCGCGTCGCTCGTACTCAGCCTTTTGCTGCTCGACAAGCTGCTCGACCTTCTTGCAGCTCTGGAGGTCATGGCCCTTGGTGCGGTGGATCTTGCAGTACTGCTTGTTGGTGCCGTCCTGCTTGTCGGCGACCGCCACAGCCTGGTAGTTGGTGCCTGCGGCAATCTCCTTGCCGGAGCTACCAGCTTTGGTTTTCTTGGCGCCACCTCCGTTGCCGGACTGCTCAACGACTAGCACATCTTTGCCTTTCTTCTTCCTGTTGTTCCGCCGCCGGTTTTTCTTTGCCAGGGCAGCATCCTCAGTATCAGATCCTCCTGCTCCTGCATTCTCTCCGGGGAGTTTCCTCCCTTCCTCAGCACGTGCACACTTGTCGGCCAGGGCATATAGCTCACTGACGTCTCTGATCTTGCACATCGCCATCTCCTCCCGCATCCTGCGGCTTCGCACATTCTGATGGAACGTGCTGATGACTGCGGCAGGGTGGACATCTGGGATGTTATGCTGTACACGGCTGAATCTCTGAATATACTTGCGCAGGGGCTCTCCTTCCTTCTGGGCGAGCAGATGAAGGTCACTCTCTTGGCCATGAGGCTTGTGGCCGCCTGTAAAGGCGCCGACAAACTGATGGCATAGGTCCGCCCAGGAAGATATGGAGTTGTCCGGCAAGTGCATGAGCCAGGATCTGACATTGGGCTTGAGCACCAGCGGGAAGTAGTTGGCAAGGATCTTGTCGTCCCGCCCCCCGGCAGCTTGCACCGTGATGGTGTAGATGCTGAGGAACTCCGACGGATGCGACTTGCCGTCGTACTTCTCTGGTACATCTGGCTTGAAATTTTTTGTGCTGGGCCACTGGACTTGCCGCAGCTCACGAGTGAACGCAAGGCAACCTACCACGTATGGCAAGTCGCCTGGTTCCCCTGGCGCATGCATGTCGACAGAGGGCTCAGCGCGCTGGTCCGATTGACGCCGCGCTTCTCTTTGGCGCTCGATGCGAGTACGAGCGTCTTCTTGCTGTCGTTCGTGAAGAACTTGGCGCTCATCGCGACGAGCTCGTGGATCCGATGATGCGGTGGATTCGCTGTCGAGGTGGATCCGGCGAGTCGGCGATCTTGGCCTTCGGGGTGGAGAGTGCATGGTGGTTGCACCCCCACCGGTTTCGTCGCCATCGGCTCGCGCCTGGCAGTCCTGCCGCGGCAGCGATGTACTCGGCTGCCGCGGAGTGTCGCCATTGGCGAAGCCGATGAGACTCTGAATGGTGGCCCTCCATTCGTCGATCTTGTCTGCCGTTGGTGGGTAATCCAGGAGCAGTTGAGCTCGCGCCAAAGCTTCTACTGGAGTAGTGGGCGGCAGAGGCGAACGGTGCGAGGAGCGGGATATGCTCGGACTTCTAACTATGTTAGAAGGAGCAGTATCCCGTCCAGGCGACCATGCCTCGCTCGTGCCAGCATGTTGGCGTGCATGCTGGTCTTGGCCCAACAAACGCATGGTACTGCGAATACCATGACGCTGTCGGTCCTGCGCCTCCTGAGATGGGCGCGGTGCATGTACGGATGCCGAGGTCTGCGCAGCCTTGTCCTTGGACCTGGCAGCATCGTGAGCTCCCTCGTCGGCGCCCGTTCTTCCGCCGGCGTCCACCCCACCACCCGTTTGCTCCGGTGGTGGTGGGATCGACGTGGACGGAACAACTGCCTCCGAAGCCTTCTTCTTCGGTGGCATGTTGATGAAGATGATGAAGATCTAGCTCGTGTGAACGCCGGATCAGGTTCACACAACCTCGACGCCCACTACCTGGCGCACCAAAGATGTCGGGGAAGCTGATCCACGAACACCTATGGGACCGGCGGACCGGGCCCCTTTCGGTTCGGCGGGGGGCGGAGATCGCACGAAGAGCGGATCGAGGCGAAGCACATGAGCAGTTTACCCAGCTTCGGAGCTCTCCGGAGAGATAATACTCCTACTACTGATGGTCTGAGTGTATTGAGTTCTTGCTCGGGAGCGCTGAGTGCTACAGTACACACGAGCTGCTAACGAGACCGAGCGTGAGTGTTTTCTACCTTCCGAACCCCCCTCTACGTTGTTCATGGGCCTCCTTTTATATGCTCAAGGGGTCACCGACAGGTGGCAACGTAGACAAGGGTAAAAATGGAAAAGGAATTGTGGTAGGTACAACTACCTATACAGTGTATCATACCTAACCCTGACGGCAGGGGACAAAGGCATTAAATGCCCGTCTGCGTCGCCCAAATAGTGCAGAAAGGGACCGTCAGGGACGCCACCGCTTGCCACGATGGCAATCTTGTCAGCGCCGCTTGCCACCGCGCACCGCTGGCTGCACAGCCTCTCGCCACGCGCGCCTGGAAAGGCCCCAGGGCGACACGTTGGTGGATGTGCTGGAGCGTGGGTACAGAGTGGTCACTTGCCGCGGCAAGCGCCTTGCCACGGTCGTTGTCTTGTCGCGCCCGGAAGCTTGTCGCTCACCGGGCCTCGCCGGGACGCGTGGTGCGTCACGGCAAGTTTTCTTGAGATGCCTTGGTTGGCCTTCCCGTCAAGCTCCTCTTGCCGGGGCCTTGTCTCCTTGGCTTGAATACTTTGTTCTTGAATGGCTCCAAAGGAACCACGGAGGACCTTGGCGGTCACCCGGCAAGCCTTGCCGCGGGGTGCTGCGACTGCCCGTGCACAAGTTCGGGATACTAGGGTACCCCTACTCTAGTACACCGACAGAGTGATACCTCTCGCCATCGTTGTTCATTCCTCGGTTCCCGTGTTGTTGCAACTAGAATGCCGACAAGTGAACCGTGATATGTGAAATCAATACTCGTAACAACCTTGTTGCTTGGTAGTTATGGACAACAATTTCATTCTTAGTGTGTTGGTTATTAAATTTCCATCCTAAGATTGATCATGCTACCTAGACCTTATTTCTGTTGCACTCCTCGATCAATGAGTTAAGATTGTGTCAAATCCTCGCTCATTTGATCATATCGTCTTGCTCTGAAAGGCAAGATTGTTCTCGAGCTTAATAACATACCGGGGGTTTGTGATTCTCCGAATATCTTCTCGGAAGTGTTACCAGGTTATCCCTGACTGTTATGTTGAGCTCGTGATCAAGTTGGTATTCTTGTAAACCATCCTTTCTCCAAGAATCCGTGTCGGATACCCTGAGCAAGTTGGTTAAGCTAAACAACAACTTGGAGAGTTGGAAGATAAAAGCTTGTCCGACTCAGTTCATTCCAAAGGGATATCTTTGTGCGTGTTTGTTGTAGAGAGATGATTTCTTCATCGATTGGTCCTCGTGATCAGTTGTTGAACCTATCGTCTTGCCCAAACCTTGATTTGAGTGTGGGCCATCGTCAAATCAAGTTAAAACCAACGATATTTGTAATGTTGTCTTACTCGTGGTTGATTCCTCGAGCATACACCATTAAATCTTTTGGTCTGACCAATACTATCACATTGTTCACATAATGGTGGAAGTCCAGTGATATGGAAATTCCGATGAGTTGCTGTTGAGCCCATCAGTAGCATTTTGTCTCCTCCATGATTCATGTTGAACATCCAGCTGGTGTTGGAAACTTGTGTAAGCATTTTCTTCATGTCCCGTTCATGAAGTATATGTTTGGATGAAAGAAGTGACTTCCTCTCATTCACGTGCATCTGGTGCAAGTTGCCGCCATGAGCTTGAGAAAGATTGTTTTTGTTTCCTCCGGTACCATCCCAAGTCAGTCATGCACGTGCAAAGTATGCTATGGTTTGACAGGCTTGCTACCTCCACTCCATATGTATCCCTAGCACACCAAGCCACTGACTGATTTGTTCCAGAAGAAGGAGTTCCTTTTAAGAGCTAACCCGGGCTTAATCAAGGGCTCCGTTGTCCGCAATGATGGTTCCCCACCTGAACTCGGTAGTGATTTGTTGTAAGACTACCATGTGGTCATGTTTATCTGGGACAACGTGTTCACATGTGTGTAGCAGAACCAGCTCATATTTTTGAGCTTGCTGTCGTAGTTCATTTCCCGAGAATCTCGCAACGTCATCTCGTCGATTTGTGTTGCAAGCTTTCATTTTCTTTCTAGACTTGACGAGTCTGGAATATCTTGACACCAACCAGATCTGAATCTCAGGCAGATATGATGGTTGGAACGTTTCCCAATAACTATAATGTTGGTCTCTTTGTAAACTAGTAAGGTGGATGTTGTGGCCCACACACCCAGCCGGAAGACCTATTATTGCAGTATCTTGATTGAGGAAGCTGACCACATCCCCATAAGGATTTCGTAGGATTTACTCCAGTAGTTGTTCCTTATGGATTTTTGAGCTCCCGAAGTCCGACCTGTTACTTGATGTTCTAGATACCAAACCATTTCAATGAATGGGTTACGCTAGCACATCAAGGAGAACATTAGGAGCGGAGTGCTAAATGTCTCTCGGTCGATCATCCAGATTTTCTTTCCTTGGCCTCGCTAAGGTGAAATCTGAGAAAGTGTTATCTTCCTTTGCATCTGCATCGTCCACCACTATTCATCATGGTAGTATGATGTGTTGCCAGGATCCTCGGCTTGGATGTTGGTAAAACCTTGATGAATCTGGAGATGCGCAAGTTTCTGAGAGCACACACAAGCGCTAGGTGTTATCATCGTCACTAACTGGGATTGCTCTCAGTTTCCTCGGTTATGCTATAACTTTTGAAACAGTGGACTCACTCTCTACTATTCAGCTTCTCCCAAGTTACTAAAATCATTCCTTGTGTTGTTTTCAACAAGGTAATCCACATCATCCATTCTAGTCTGAGTATGTCATTCTATCGAACTCCTTTAAATGATCGATTGTGATTTGCCTTAGGCTGCTATAAAGAGTTTCAATGATCTCTGAATCAAAGGTAATTCTTTTTGCCACTTAAGGGGATATTTCTACGAGTCACCTTCTCTAAGGTGCCCCATTATGGAATCATGGCAATTATTTCATCGCTATCTTGAAACCATTCACCATCTCCTCTAGCATGGAATTGTTCCCTACAAAATTGAACCACCGTCATCTATTCTTCCATCCCTCCCGAAGTGTGTTTGAACATCTCAGCTCAAGAGGTGTTCTATGCCTCATTCCATGAATTGATCGTGAGTTGCTCGGTCTTCGAGAAGATTGATTCCTGTATAGTTTCTTTCTGTCATCGTCGTGTTGGATGAAGTTTTCGAAAGGAAAGACGTCAAGATCAATTTAAAGCAATGAATCAACATCTTCGAGAAGAGAAAATGGATCATGAAGATTATGATAGTTTTGTGACTCCCCTCCCCTCTTACCTCACGTCTTGAATCTCGGGGCGAGATTCTTGTTTAGTGGGGATGAGTTGTCACATCCCTAGCCTTGCTATGCACTTGGACTAGCTTGGTTGTTGCATCATGTCTAATTTATTTGAAAGTTGAAATGGGGATTGCTCAAACCCTAGCACCAGATCAAATCAACTAGGTTCAAATAAAAATATTCTCAATGAACCCAAAATGCCGTTCAGAAAAGTTCATCATTTTTGGACTAGTCTATAACCTCTCCCAAAGATGGTGCACATTTTTCTAGGCCATTCTGGATTTTTGAATTAAATCATATGTTATTTGCATTTGGGCATTTAATTGCTAAATAATATTTTAAATGCTCAAATAATCACAAACTGAAATGTTTGTTGTTGGAAATATTCCAAAAAGTGACATTGAGAAGTTTCATGATTTTTGGAAATGCCCTGGCATTTTTATTAAAGCCAAACACAATTACAGAAAATAGAAAACAGAAACAATTTAGAAAACAGAGAGAGAACGCTTACCTGGCCCACTTACCTGGCCACCTACCTGTGCAGCCCACCAAAGCCAGCCCAGCCCACCACCGCTTTCCCCCCTGTCGTCTTCCTCCCCCACCAGAAGGACGGAGGCGCGTGCCCGCCCCGCGCCGGCCACCTCCTCCCTCCCTGCCTGCCTGGCTCCT
>NC_041389.1:191418559-191419173 GCF_002162155.2 Triticum dicoccoides | reverse complement strand
ACCGGCCACCCCTCGCCCTCCGATGAGCTCAGGAGCCCCGCCTCGACCCCCTATTCCTCCCCACTGAGCCATGCCCCTCCGGAAGCCCTGTAGCATCGTCCTGAAGCTCATCTTCAACCTCCGGCCGCCGGTAACCTCATCGTCGATTCGCCGCCGTTCGTGCTTCCCCGAGCCGCTGACCTTCCCTGCATGATCCCCGTGAGCCCCTGAACTTATTCCCCCTCTCCTTTGCCCTGCACGGCCACTGTAGTCGTCATGTCCGTCGAGCCCGAGAGCTCTCTGCCGCCGGCCATGGCGCCGTCGTAGCTAGAGCTCAGCCACGACGCGTCCGAGCACACCCACGTGCTCGGCGCATCCCGAGGTGCCGTAGCAACTCACAGCTCGTCCTACCGTTCACCACAACGCCGTTCCCGAGCACACCCGAACTCCGGCGATCGCTGACCTTAATGCCGCCATCGCTACACGCCACCCCAGCACCTACCGCTGCCACCACTTGATGTGCGTCGCTGCGTGCGTTCGAACGCAACAGACCGCGGCCAAAATGATGCCTTGTGGCTCATTTCCGAGGCCTTCCGCCACGCGTGTCGTCGCCGGCGTCGAGCCGCCGGCGAGTT
>NC_041389.1:191374645-191418420 GCF_002162155.2 Triticum dicoccoides | reverse complement strand
CTGATCGTTGACCCAGGTGGACCCAGTTTGACCCTCTGGGTCACTGACGTGTGGGCCCCAGGCCACTAACTAAACTAGATTAGTACTATTAGTTTAACGCTAACTAAACTTAGTTAGTTTAATTGACACTGACAGACGGGACCCATAGGCCAGGGTTGACCTGGACCGTCTCAGTTGACCTGCTGACGTAACAGTGACGTAGTGCTGACGCAGTTAATTATTTTCTGGATTTATTCTTATTCAGGAAATTTCAGAAAATAATGCTAACTTCAAAAAATCATAGAAACTCAACCGTAGCTCCAAATGAAATAAGTTATATATGAAAAATGATCAGAAAAATCCAATCTATCCATCTGCACTGGTTTCATGCATGATAAAGCAACTTAAACCTGCTGTTTATATCGAAACATGATAATGCACTATTTAAATTCATAATTTGAGTTTGGGATTGAACCTTTGGTTCAAAATGACCCAAATCCATCTGGTTGTAGTTGCACTAGGCCAACACACTCATATTGCCATGTCATGAGCATGCAACATATTGTGCATTGTATTGATTGTGTTTCTTTCTCAATTGCCGGTAATTGCCCCCTCTTGATAGACGCATTTCGATGATGTGATCAATGACACCAATGAAGAACTATGCTATCTTCAGAAGTGCCAGGCAAGCAAAACCCCCTTGTTCATTCCAATACAATCCCACTCTGTCGCTCCTGCTCTCTTTTACTGCATTAGGACAACAACGATTCAACTGTTACATGCTGCGGTAGTTGAACCCCTTTCCTCTGCATGACCTGTCATTGCCACAGTAAATAGATGAAACCCACTAGCATGAGTAGGAGTTGTTTGAGCTCTGATGTGCCTACTCATTCATGCTTGTTTGTCATGCCTGCTACTGCTTAGAGTTGAGTCAGGTCTGATTCACCGGGGATGAATTGGAGGTGTGTGAACATGTCCTGCTGTGTGTGGTCTAAATGTTATTGAAATGCTTGGTATGTGTGGGATCTGACTATCTAGTTGTTTATCCTTAGTATCCTCTCTTACCGGGAAATGTCTCCTAGTGCTTCCACTGAGCCATGGTAGCTTGCTACTGCTCCGGAACACTTAGGCTGGCCGGCATGTGTCCTTCTTTGTTCCTGTGTCTGTCCCTTCGGGGAAATGTCACGCGATGAATACCGGAGTCCTGTTAGCCTGCTACAGCCCGGTTCACCGGAGTCCTGCTAGCCCAGTGCTACAGCCTGGATTCACTCGCTGATGACCGACACGTTCGATGCTGGGTCATGGATGCCTGTCCCTGTAAGTTTGTGCCACTTTGGGTTTACGACTAGCCATGTCAGCTCGGGCTCCTTATCATATGGATGCTAGCGACACTACCATATACGTGTGCCAAAAGACGCAAACGGTCCCGGGCAAAGGTAAGGCGACACCCGTGGGAATACCGTGCGTGAGGCCGCAAAGTGATATGAGGTGTTACATGCTAGATCGATGTGGCATTGAGTTGGGGTCCTGACATTCACCAACTCATGAGGACGAGTAGATGCTCTATGTCTTCAAACCTTTTTGGTCATTACTGACAAAAGGGGGAGAAGCGTATGAGTTGATAGTCTTCAAGCGGGTTCATATGGGCGGTTGCGTTATATTTTGCCTCGTGCTTACAACTCTTGCTTTTGAAACATTTGGTTCTTTGAGTTGTAACACCTAAACTTGATGGTCGTCTGCTACTTATTTGCTTTACTATGATGCGATGATAAATTCCGCATGTGCGATGATAACTTCCGCACTTAGATCATTCTGCAGACGTCCATTTTTCATTATGCATGTCATTCTACTTGCTATATCATTTCATGCATGATGAATTATCTTCATAAGTTGAAGTGGATCTCCACAAGTACAACCTGCCATGTGCATTTGCATTCCAAAAGCAAATTACTTATATGCACATCTTCAGGGGGAGCCCTTGCTACTTATGAAGACAATACCCTATCCTTTACAATTTCACATACTTTATCCCCGTTGAAAACTTCAACCATTTTGTCATCGATCACCAAAAAGGGGGAGATTGTAAGTGCATCTAGTGCCACCCCTAGTTGGTTTTGGAGTATTGACGACAAAGTTGGTTGAGGGACTAATGCGTTTGTGAGAATTGCAGGATAACGCATGTAGTGTCCATCATTGATTTGGTTTACCTACCGGAGATGACCCCTAAAATGTATGAAGACATTGAAGACAATGGTGGTATGAGAAGATATTCATATTGAAGACTATGACATGAGAAGACATTGCGTGAAGACTATGGAGCGCGAAGACTGTGTGGTTTCGTTGTTTCCTTTTCTTCTTTGTTGAGTCATAGGAACCACCGTACTGTTAAGTGGGGTCCAAGTGAACTAAGTCAGAGTGACTAAAGTGATGCTCAACCCAAATCCTATGTCTTCGAGCGAAGACAATGAGAGCAAATCTTATCCAGAGCTGGATGAGTCAGCTTTGCTTGTAGCCCAATTAAAGTTGTCGTGTGTGTTTGAAATCTGACCGTTGGAACACGTGTCAGTTCTTTGGTGACCCAGGGTGATTTTGGACAAATCAGGTCGGGTTGCCTAGTGGCTATAAATAGCCCACCCCCTACACCATAAATGGGTGGCCGCTCAGAGTTTGTGCACGGCTTTTGTTGTTTGAGAGCAACCTACCTCGAAGCCTTTGAGAGAGAGAAATCCTTACGAGGACAAAGCCCAAACACCCAGAGCCAAAGAGTGTTAGGCATCACTGAAGTCTTTCTGTCTTTGTGACCTGAAGACTTATTACACTTGAGGACTGTGAATCCTCCAGCCGGTTAGGCGTCGCGTTCTGAGCATCCAAGAGTCATTGTGGATTGCCGGTGAACGAAGTCTGTGAAGGTTTGGAAGTCTACCTTGAAGACTTAACAGAGTGATTGGGCGAGGACT
This sequence comes from Triticum dicoccoides, assembly GCF_002162155.2. Classification (NCBI taxonomy): domain Eukaryota; kingdom Viridiplantae; phylum Streptophyta; class Magnoliopsida; order Poales; family Poaceae; genus Triticum; species Triticum dicoccoides. The sequence continues at coordinate 191,415,484 of NC_041389.1, read as the reverse complement.
GGGTGTCCTTAGCTCAAGGGGAATAAGGTGAAGACACGGTCTTCTGAGTTGAATCTCAGCCTCCCTAACCAGACGTACAGTTGTCACAGCAACTGGAACTGGTCCAACAAATCCTGTGTCTTCAACAAGCGACTGGTTCTATCCCTTCCCATCCTTTAGTTTAAGTTTGTCTTCGTGAATTCATTGCCTATCTGTTTATCTGTTTGACTTTATTGCTCGACTACTACTGTTGATTGGCTTCATACTATCTTCCATCCTGATCCTTACTACTTAGCTGCTATTAGTCCTGTACTTACACATCATTGCATACTTGACTATGGCTTGCTTATGGTAGTTTATCTTCCACTGCATATCAACGAGGTCATTTCTATTGTTTGTCTTCGAAACTTCCAAGTTTTGAAGACTTTGATAAAAATCGCCTATTCACCCACCCCTCTAGTCGATACTAGCACTTTCAGAGTTAATTAATTAATTCAGTATTATTATGTTGGCAAATGTTAAAACCAATGTTGGGCCTTGCTGGAAGAGTTTTATTCAAAGTGAACTGTCAAGAGGGGCCCATAAACCGTCATCGTGTTAGGGACACAAAATCAAGAAACATAACACCGGAATGATGGAAACTAGGGCGGCAAGAGTGGAACAAAACACCAGGAATAAGGCCGAGCCTTCCACCCTTCACCAAGTATGTATGTGCATTCATTAAAATAAGAGATATTGTGATATCCCAAGATATCCAAGATATCCATGTCTCAACATGGAACAACCTGCAACTGCACCTGCAACTAGCAATGCTATAAGAGGGGCTGAGCAAAGAGGTAACATAGCCAAACAACGGTTTGCTGGTATGGTGGAAAAGGTTAGAGGCTGTTTCATGGCATATAGGGAGGCTTGATAAACAAGTGGTAGGAAGCGCGACATAGCGATAGCATCAAGACAACTAGCATAGCAATGATAGTAGTGAGATCCATGGTAACGGTCATCTTGCCTGAAATCCCGCTAGGAAGAAGATCGAGTCCATGAAGAAGACGAACGGGCATAAACGAACCAAGCGTAGTCGAACGAATTCTCATGATCGCAATGAAACAGGAACTATCGAGAAGAAGCACTACTAGAAAGAAGCAAACAACATTGTAAACACACAACACATAAACATGGTATGATGCTAAACCAAGTATGATGCATGACAAGGCTATATGATGCTACTCATGGCAAGAGATGATGCATACAGGAACATCACACCAAGGCAAGTTTAAATGAGGCCGGAAACAACATATAACAACTCCGTAAGTCCTCATATGTAAATTTCGAAATTGGTCCAGATCTGAACAAAACATTAAGTTTAAGTTGTTAAACAGTAATTTAAAGTGCATCATGATGATCTACATGATTTTCTAATCAAGTTACATATAAAGTTCATTTAATTCGGAGCTACGACCTAGAAGATGTGAGCAAAACAAGTTAAACATGGCATTGATGCAAACATCAAGCACACACCCCAAAACATGGATGCAACAATATAATATGAAACTACATGCAATTCTAAGCAAGTTTCATATGGAGCATGTTCAAAACGTAGCAACGGTTCAACACATACACTCCAAACAAGTTATAACAACAATCTGCTCAAAACAGCAAGTAGGCACTTTGCAATCATCAAAACAACATGCTACAGGAAACATATGAACACAAACTTGATATTCACTCAAAGTACAGGTTGCATGCTTTAAATATCATTAAGGTCCAGGTTCATAGGTTAGGGAGTCCTGGATTAGGGGGTGTCCGGATAGCCGGACTATCATCATCGGCCGGACTCCAAGACTATGAAGATACAAGATTGAAGACTTCGTCCCGTGTCCGGATGGGACTTTCCTTGGCGTGGAAGGCAAGCTTGGCGATACGGATATGTAGATCTCCTACCATTGTAACCGACTCTGTGTAACCCTAACCCTCTCCAGTGTCTATATAAACCGGAGGGTTTTAGTCCGTAGGACACACAACCATTACAACAATCATACCATAGGCTAGCTTCTAGGGTTTATCCTCCTTGATCTCGTGGTAGATCCACTCTTGTACTACCCATATCATCAATATCAATCAAGCAGGAGTAGGGTTTTACCTCCATCGAGAGGGCCCGAACCTGGGTAAAAACATCGTGTCCCTTGTCTCCTGTTACCATCCACCTAGACGCACAGTTCGGGACCCCCTACCCGAGATCCGCCGGTTTTGACACCAACATTGGTGCTTTCATTGAGAGTTCCTCTGTGTCGTCATCGATAGGCTTGATGGCTTCTTCAATCAACAACAACGCCGTCCAGGGTGAGACTTTTCTCCCCGGACAGATCTTCGTGTTCGGCGGCTTTGCACTGCGGGCCAATTCACTTGGCCATCTGGAGCAGATCGAAAGCTACGCCCCTGGCCATCAGGTCAGATTTGGAAGCCTAAACTTCACGGCTGACATCCGCGAAGACTTGATTTTCGATGGATTCGAGCCATAGCCGAGCATGCCGCACTGTCACGATGGGCATGGTCTAGCTCTGTCGCCGCACAGTACCTTGGAGGCCGCACACAAATCCGCTCCAACCCATAGTTCGGAGCCGACCGCGCAGATCGAGGACCGGTGGCTGGACACCGCCTCGGGAGCTGCAACTGCTACGGCGATAGAGCCGAACACCGACCTTGTCCTTTGCAAAGCTCGTGACTCTGAGGTGCCGGACTCCTTGCCGGACTACGAACCTCCCGCGCCCCTACCGATCGAATCCGATTGGGCGCCGATCATGGAGTTCACCGCTGCGGACATCTTTCAGCACTCACCCTTTGGCGACATCCTGAATTCGCTAAAGTATCTCTCGTTATCAGGAGAGCCCTGGCCGGACTGCGGTCAGGATGGTTGGGATGCGGATGACGAAGAAATTCGAAGCCCACCCACCACCCACTTTGTAGCCACTGTCGACGATCTAACCGACATGCTAGACTTCGACTCCGAAGACATCGACGGTATGGACGACGATGCCGGAGACGAACAAGAACCAGCGCCTACGGGGCACTGGAAGACCACCTCGTCATACGACATATACATGGTGGACACCCCAAAGGATGGGGACGGCGAAGAAGCAGCGGAGGCAGATTCCTCTAGGAAACAGCCCAAGCGCCGACGTCAGCGGCGCCGCTCTAAATCCCGCCACAGCAAGAATGGAGATTCCCGCACCGGAGATAATAACACCCCAGAGAGTGCCGAAGACAACCCGCTCCAGCAAGATTCAGCACAGGAGGACGGGGAAGCCAGCCCTCAAGAGAGAGCGGCAGACGAGGAGGATGAAAATTACATGCCTCCCTCCGGAGACGAGGCAAGCCTCAATGACGACGAATTCGTCGTGCCCAAGGATCCCGTCGAACAAGAGCGTTTTAAACGCAGGCTAATGGCCACGACAAACAGCCTAAAGAAAAAGCAACAACAGCTTCAAGCTGATCAAGACCTGCTGGCCGACAGATGGACCGAGGTCCTCGCAGCCGAAGAGTATGAACTCGAACGCCCCTCCAAAAGCTACCCAAAACGCAAGTTGCTCCCCCGATTAGAGGAGGAGGCATATAAACCTTCATCACCAGCGCACAACACGGCAGACCGACCACCCCGTGGCCACGACAGAGAGGCATCTAGGCCCTCCAACAGGACCGTACCCCGGCATCGCTTGAAAAGTACGAAGCCACGAGGGAATGCGCCGGACTTGCGGGATATATTGGAGGATAAGGCAAGACAATCAATATCTATCTACGGATCACGCGGGCGCCCCACGACCCACGACGACTACTGTCGCGCCGGATACAACAACTCCGGCCGGGCCGAACACAGCAGACAAAGCTCTCTTGAGCTAAGTCGCGATATTGCTCAATATAGAGGCGCCGCACACCCACTATGCTTCACAGACGAAGTATGGATCATCAAATCCCTGAAGGGTTTAAACCCGTGAACATTGAATCCTACGATGGCACAACAGACCCCGCGGTTTGGATCGAAGATTACCTCCTTCACATCCATATGGCCCGTGGTGACGATCTCCACGCCATCAAATATCTCCCACTCAAGCTTAAAGGACCAGCTCGGCATTGGCTTAACAGCTTGCCAGCAGAATCAATTGGGTGTTGGGAGGACCTGGAAGCCGCATTCCTTGACAACTTCTAGGGCACATATGTGCGACCACCAGACGCCGATGACCTAAGCCATATAATTCAGCAGCCAGACAAATCGGCCAGACAGTTCTGGACACGGTTCTTAACAAAGAAAAATCAAATCATCGACTGTCCGGATGCAGAGGCCCTCGCCGCCTTCAAACATAACATCTGCGACGAGTGGCTGGCCCGGCACCTAGGACAGGAAAAGCCGAAATCCGTGGCAGCCCTCACATCACTCATGACCCGCTTCTGTGCGGGAGAGGATAGCTGGCTAGCTCGCAGTAACAACCTTAGCAAAAATTCTGGCAGTCTGGACAGCAAGGACCGCAATGGCAGGTCGCGTCGCAACAAAAACAAACACCGCGTTAATGGCGATAACACTGAGGATACGGCAGTCAACACCGGATTCATAAGCTCTAAACCCGGTCAGCGGAAAAAACTATTCAAAAGAACTACTCTGGGTCCGTCCAATTTGGACCGAATACTCGACCGCTCTTGCCAGATACATGGCACCCCCGAAAAGCCAGTCAGCCACACCAACAGGGATTGTTGGGTATTCAAGCAGGCAGGCAAGTTAATTGCCGAAAACAATGACAAGGGGCTACATAGCGATGACGAGGAGGAGACTCGGCCGCCGAACAGTAGAGGACAGAAGGGTTTCCCCCCACAAGTGCGGACGGTAAACATGATATACGCAACCCACATACCCAAGAGGGAGCGGAAGCATGCACTTAGGGACATATATGCGATGGAGCCAGTCGCCCCGAAGTTCAATCCATGGTCCTCTTGCCCGATCACTTTCGATCGAAGGGACCACCCCACCCGTATCCGCCATGGCGGATTCGCCGCATTGGTTTTAGACCCAATCGTCGATGGATTTCACCTCACTAGAGTCCTGATGGACGGCGGCAGCAGCCTGAACCTGCTTTATCAGGATACAGTGCGCAAGATGGGCATAGACCCCTCAAGGATTAAACCTACAAAGACGACCTTCAAAGGCGTCATACTAGGTGTTGAGGCCAATTGTACAGGCTCAGTCACACTAGAAGTGGTCTTCGGATCCCCGGATATTTTCCAAAGCGAGGAGTTAATCTTCGACATAGTCCCGTTCCGCAGTGGCTATCACGCTCTGCTCGGACGAACCGCGTTTGCAAAGTTCAATGCGGTGCCGCATTATGCATACCTCAAGCTCAAGATGCCAGGCCCTCGTGGAGTCATCACAGTCAACGGAAACACTGAACGCTCCCTCCGAACGGAGGAACACACAGCGGCTCTCGCAGCAGAAGTACAGAGCAGCCTCTTAAGGCAATTTTCGAGTCCGGCCGTTAAACGATGGGACATGACTAAACGCGCCCGGAGTAACATACATCAAGACCACCTGGCACGTTCCGAGCACGCGTAGCAATGCGGCCCCAACCCCAGCCCTTGCATGATTGCAAGACTATGGCTGGCCCAGAGTGTGGCTCAACCACACCAGGGGCTCCCAAGTGTGTTGTTCTTTTTCTTTTCCTTTTTTATTTTATCCACAGGACTCCGTTTACCAGAGGCCCTATCCAGCAGTAGATCTGCCGAACTCACGATGCAACAGCCAGGGAGGGACAATGGCTACGACGAACACTCAGGTGGTCTCCATTATGAGCATTAAATCTGTTTAATACACCATTCCGCAGCCTACCCCTGGAGGGGGACATGTCTAATAGTCCACACCCTTGCTTACCGCACTATTTGTATCGTTCTGCACTCATAGCAGAATTCCTTGAATAAACAATACATCACTTCTTGTTTATAATTGCATTCCTTTTTTTATATATGTTCATTTATGACATCTTGCATCCGTACACTTTGGTACGGCCGAATACACCAGGGGCTTATGTTCCCCGCGTTATGGTGTGATAAGTCCGAACACTTTCACAAGTGCGGCACCCCGAACTTATAGCATTATATGCATCGGCTCTGAATCATGTCTTGGGTCAATAGTTGGGTTTGCCCAGCTCCCATGTTTTGGTACCTTACGTTCCGTTCTATCGGCTAAGGTAGCACTGGGAGAACCACTGCGATTGCGCCCCGGTTGAGCTGGGCGAGCGCCTCAGTGGAGAAAGCTAAAACTGACCGTCATGATAAGGCGAGAGCTGGTCGCTATTCGAGAGGTCTTTTCGAGTCCCTAAAGACTTATGCCGCTTAGAGCGAGGAACCTGCTGTGTCCGGCCCAGGCGTGGATAGCGCCCCGAATTCGGTCTTCCGAACACTAGGGGCTTCGCCGAAATTTAAAATTATAGAATTATATGGCTAAGTGAGAGTGTTCAAGCATTATAAGTCCGGTTGCCTTGTTCGTTGTGTTGAGCGCCTCCCTAGATGGACCAAAAAATGGGAACAAGAGCCCTCAAGTTTATCCCGAACACCCCAGCACTCGTGTCTTGGGGGCCGAAGCCGACGACTTGCCATCTCTTAGATTTGATAAACGGCCGCACAGAAGGTAATATTTTAAATTAATAAGCATTGCTTAGCGCATATGAACAAAGTTTTCAACGCACAGGATAACACATTGCGAGTCTACTCAAATATTACATCTTTGGGGCACTCATCCGCAATCTTGCGGGCACCCTTCAGGACACTCTTATAGTACATTTCGGGCGTACGATACTCCTTGCCCGCCGGCGGCGCGTCCGTCAGAAGCCTCTCAGCATCCAGCCTGCCCCAGTGCACCTTTGCGCGGGCAAGGGCCCGACGGGCACCTTCAATGCAGGCGGAGCGCTTGATGACTTCCACCCAAGGGCACGCATCCACCAGCCGCCGCACGAGGCCGAAGTAGCTCCCAGGCATGGACTCTTCAGGCCACAGCCGGACTATGAGGCCCTTCATGGCCTGCTCGGCTACCTTGTGGAGCTCGACCAGCTGCTTCAGCTGGTCGCTAAGGGGCACCGGATGTCCGGCCTCAGCATACTGAGACCAGAAGACCTTCTTCGTTGAGCTCCCCTCCTCGGCCCGGTAGAATGCGGCAGCATTGGACACGCTGTGAGGCAGATCTGCAAACGCCCCTGGAGAGCTCCGAATTCGGGTAAGTAACAGGTAATTCACATTCACATGCTTGCTTTGCATGAAAAATGCCTTACCCGCCGCTATTTTCTTCACAGCCTCAATCCCCTGGAGGGCCTTATGGGCCTCGGCCTAGCGGCTTTGGCACTTTCAAGAGCCGAGGCAAGCTCGGACTCTCGAGTCTTCAAGTCGCGCTCCAAACTCTCATGCTTTTCCATGAGAGCCTGGAGCTCTTGCCGCACCTCCACCACCCGCGCCTCCTGCTTCTCTCGCTCCGCTCGTTCCGCAGCCGCATTACGTTCGGCCGCGGACACGGCCTCCTTCAGGGTTGCCACCTCGTTCGTGGCCCCTGCAGTACCCACGTTATCCTCGTTATTTCTATTGCAACCAAAATCCTTTTCTGTAAGGTACAAATTTAATGCGGTGTTACTCACCTTCTTTGTCCTCGAGCTGCTTCTTGGCAAGGCCGAGCTCGTGCTCGGACCGCTCGAGGTCCTGCTTCAAAGCGCCGACCTCCGCAGTCAGCGCGGCAGAGGTCAGCAGCGCAGCCTGCAATCCCATATTGACATAATTTTTAGAACTCCTGCGTATATCTTTTTTAGATCCTCAGTCCAGTTTTTCTTTCCGAACACCGAACCGAGCATCAGGGGCTACTGTCTATGCGGTATTACATTACATATTTTAAAACTTCTTACCTCAAAGCCTATTAGAAGGCTGTTGCAAGCTTCGGTCAGCCAGCTCTTGGCGAGCTGAACCTTCTGAATCACCGCACTCATAATAGTGCGGTGTTCTTCCTCGATGGAAGTGCCGTTGAGCGCCTCCAACAAGTTGTCCGCCGCCTCCGGTTGGACGGAGGCTGTCGGTGTCACGGTCTTGCCCTTCTTACGAAGGGGCCGCCTACCGGACTCCGGAACCACTGCGGGTTCCGGCACGGAGTCTGGCGCAAAGTCCGGGAGGTTGCCTTGCGGCACCTCCGGAGCCTCCTCTTGGCGGGTCCCCTCCTGGGATCCCACCTCGGCGTCCTCAGCGTCGCGAGGGGTGGAGGCGGTCGGAATGGAATCTAGATCCGACGGAGCCAAGGACCCACTGGATGAAGCGGGAAGATCCTCCTCGGCCGGACTACAGGTACTGTGCGGCATTAGAAGAACACTACGTGGCACAAAGGAGAAATTATAAATCATTCAGGGATCCGGATACTTACGATCTTGCCGGAGGCTTGGCCCTTGAGGGCCACCCTTCGTCGCCAACGTTGGCGTTGGCGGAGCTGTCTGGAGGAAGGGTCCTTCCCCTCTTGGACCCTTCGGCCTCCCCCGTCGGGGAAGCCTTCCTCTTCCTCTCTCCCCCCCTCCTGGGGAAAGTCCTCTTTCTCCTCCTCGTCTTCGGGGGAGGAGTCCGCCTCGGAGCCATCGGACGATGAGTCCGATACCACTTGGCGTCGGGAACTCCTTCGGGTTCCGGTGGACTTCTTCTTGGCCTTCTTCTCCGGCACCACCTAAAGTGCCGGGACTAGCAGCCCCGTTAAACGGGTGTCCGCTGGGTCTTCGGGAAGGGGAGCCGGACAGTTAACCTGTCCGGACGTCCTCTGCCAGTCCTGTTAAAGGCATTGGGAATTTTAGATCCCGCAATAGAGTCAAACTATGAAAGAAATAAATGTCCGATAAAGGATAACATATCTTACCACACCGACCGGGCGTTTCGTGCTGAATTCGCGATCTTCAGTTGCGGATGCCGGGGCTTCTCCCCCCTTGAACAGCACCCTCCAGGCAGCTTCGTACGTTGTGTCGAAGAGCCCGCTAAGGGTCCGGTGCTGTGCCGGATCGAACTCCCACAGATTGAAGGCCCGTTGTTGGCAGGGGAGAATCCGGCGGACGAGCATGACCTGGATCACGTTGACAAGATTGAGCTTCTTGTTCACCAAGGTCTGGAGACAAGACTGGAGTCTGGTCAGCTCCTCCGAACGGCCCCATAGCAAGCCCTTCTCTTTCCAGGAGGTGGGCTGCATGGGGGTACCAGATCTGAACTCGGGGGCCGCTACCCATTTAGGGTCCCGCGGCTCGGTGATATAGAACCACCCCGATTGCCACCCTTTGATGGTTTCCACGAAGGCGCCCTCAAGCCAGAGGACGTTGGGCATTTTGCCCACCATGGCGCCTCCGCACTCCGCTTGGACGCCCTTCACAACCTTCGGCTTGACATTGAAGGTTTTTAGCCACAAGCCAAAGTGGGGCTGGATGCAGAGGAAGGCCTCACACACGACGATAAACGCCGAGATGTTGAGGATGAAGTTTGGCGCCAGATCGTGGAAGTCCAGGCCATAGTAGTACATGAGCCCCCGGACGAAGGGATGAAGTGGGAAGCCCAGTCCGCGGAGGAAGTGGGGAAGGAATACGACCCTCTCATGGGGCCTGGGGGTGGGGATGAGCTGCCCCTTGTCGGGCAGCCGGTGCGCGATGTCGCTGGACAGGTATCCGGCACCGCGCAGCTTCTCGATGTGCTCCTCCATAACGGAGGAGGTCATCCACTTGCCTCCCGCTCCGAACATGGCTGGAGAAGGTTGAGACGAGATGTGCGAACTTGGGCGCTGGAGCTCAAGTGCGCGGAGATGGATAAGCAAAGGAGGAAGAAGGCGTAGATAAAAAGGTGGATCCTTAACCCCTTATATATGGGAGGACGAAGACTATGCGTCCCCACCGGCCTGGTAAAACTCGCTTATCTCCCAAGCGCCACCATCAATGGCGCGGTGGGGTTACCCACGTCCGTATTGATGAGAATCCCGGAAAAAGGGGAACACGATCTCTGCTTCGACAAGACGTGCCAAGGAAACCGCTTCGCTAAACGCGCTGAGGTGGTATAATAAAAAATGATTCAAGTAAAGGCTTGGTAGTGGTATGACGTCATGCCACAAAATACGTCAGCAGATTAAACTTGTGTACATATTATTCTCTCTACGGTGGAATGTGGAATTTATTCTGCAGAGCTGGACACTATCCTGGTGTTCACAATCTGCTATGAATTATTCGGAGGAGGAACCCGCCTTGCAATGCCGAACAATATGCGCGCCGGACTCATCGTCATTGAAGCCTTTCAGGGGCTACTGAGGGAGTCCTGGACTAGGGGGTGTCCAGATAGCCGGACTATCATCATCGGCCGGACTCCAAGACTATGAAGATACAAGATTGAAGACTTCGTCCCGTGTCCGGATGGGACTTTCCTTGGCGTGGAAGGCAAGCTTGGCGATACAGATATGTAGATCTCCTACCATTGTAACCGACTCTGTGTAACCCTAACCCTCTCCGGTGTCTATATAAACCGAAGGGTTTTAGTCCGTAGGACACACAACCATTACAACAATCATACCATAGGCTAGCTTCTAGGGTTTAGCCTACTTTATCTCGTGGTAGATCCACTCTTGTACTACCCATATCATCAATATCAATCAAGCAGGAGTAGGGTTTTACCTCCATCGAGAGGGCCCGAACCTGGGTAAAAACATCGCGTCCCTTGTCTCCTGTTACCATCCGCCTAGACGCACAGTTCGGGACCCCCTACCCGAGATCCACCGGTTTTGACACCGACAATAGGCATCAAGATTAGTCCAAATTGACCAATGCAAAAAGCAACTTTATAACACAGATTATGACAGTGAAAAACAGGGCCTATGCATGAGCAGAGTTAATATGATGACATGTTGGAGGCATGAAACAAAGATGCTACCACAACTATACATAGCAACCAAGGGCATGGAATCAAATTACACATAACAAAGAGAATTTAACATCAAGGCATCATATGCATATGGCTCGTGGATTATTGGGAACCATCAAGACAAGTTTGAATCTTGAAACAGTTACGGCAAGTGTAAAACAACAACATTATCATAGCATGCTTGCAATCTTGGGATAGAGGTCATATCATGTCCAAAATTATCAAGCATGGCATGTGGACAAAGTACTCATAGCATATTTCAAAACAAGTAACTGGAGCATCTCCAAAAGAGGCATAGATTAATTAATATCAAGCTCACAACATGGCATCATGAAGTTAACAGAAAACTGGAACATCATTTAGGAACGTTCATAGACACGAAAGCACATGCTACAGGACTTATACGAGGCATCTAATGTCATGGAATGATAGAGCATCACATGGCATCAAAAACATGTCGACTAAGCATCTCCAGATTATGCATGGATTTGATGGTAGCATCAAGCAAACATAGCAACATGATATGACAGATTTAGACTTGGCAGAACATTAACAACAAGTACCCCACTTCACAAGCTTGATGCACTCACCATAGGGCATATCAAAATAAATGGATTACATCACATGGCGGCGGCGGCGTGCAGAGTTCGGGACAGAGAGGGAGACCGTGAGCGGGAGAGAGAAGCACGGGGAAGGAAGAGAGAGAGGGAGGAGGAGACATGGCCGGCCTGGTGGAGGTCGTCACCGGCAGCGGCACTCCGGCGAGCAGGCGGGGGCGCACTCTGGAGCAAGAGGGAGGCGAGGTCGCGGGCAACGGGGAGCGGGCGTACAGGAGGAGGAGCTCGGGGCAGGAGCTCCTACAACCCAGATGGGCTTCCGAGGGCCCGATCTGGGTCCTGTGGGCCGTGCGGGGAGGTGGGAGGTGGAGGCACGCTGGTTGGCGGCGGGGAGGCGACGTGGCAGCAGTGGAGTGGCTGGGGGCAGCGGTCCGACCATTGGCGGCTTACCATGTGGCGCCGAAGAGGTGGCCAGTGCGGAAAACGGAGGAGCGGCGGCACTAATGACTGGGCAGCACGGAAACTGAGGAGGAGGATGGCTACTACCCAAAAATGGAAAGGGGTGGTTTATATAAGGCAGGTTAGGGTTAGTGGGGATATAGGGGGATTTTTGGACCCTCCGATGACGATCAGACGTCTCCTGGTAGAGGAGGGGGGTAGCTGGGCCTAGGTGGGGTTAGTAGGCTGTGTAGGAGGGCTGTGGGCCGAGAAGAGAAGTGTGAGAGAGGCTCGGCGACATTTTCCGGAGACCGAAAACGTCTAACGGATGAATCGGCTATATGCAGCTATATGTTTAATGGTTGGGCTATCAACCGGACTCCGAATGCGATGAAATTTGGCAGGTGGTCTACCTAGACTATAACAAGACCGCAATTCAACTTTCACCCCATTCCAAGAACATTTTTATGCCACTTATAAAATAATATTCGGAGGTGTCGCGGGCGCGGGCGAGTGTGGTTGGATCAGAACGGACAACGGAGAGAACTGGGGGACCCGGATGGATGCAAGTTTTTGAAAAACATGCAGATGAAATGCACATGTTGACATGGCGAAGTGCAACACACAAGCGAATGACATGGCAACGACAGCAAAAAACTGAAAGACACCTGGCACATCGGTCCCGGGGTGTTACAGTACCCCCTAGTCCAGGACACCGTCACCTAAGTCAAACTCGGTCCCATTGAACCACTCCTATCTGGACCCACCTTTACCCAAGACAAAGCCATAAGCCAAACCCTAGAAACTCGGTACAACTGAGATGGCATTTGGTCCCACCAAAGTGCAGTGACCAAGTTTCTGTACCCAGTCAAAGTCATTTTGAAATTACCAAGTTGAACGATCGAAACTACCAAAACGAGATATCTGCTTAGGTCACTGCTAATCGGTCTCACCGAGTGGATTCGCTCAATATCACCGAAAAACCTAATGTTTGGATCTTTTACACTATTTGGTCTCATCAAGAATTCTCTTTGGTGTCACCAAGTTGTGCATAAAGTTTGTAATTGTGGGATTTTTGGTGATGGCTATATATACCCCCTCCACCACCACTCATGATGCGGAGCATCATATGGACATCACCATGTTAAGAGTCCATTTGGCAAGTGACACGTGCGACATCTACTTCACACACATAAAGCTGAATCATCTCCTTTACACGTACTCACTTGACTCCTTCGAGGATGGTATACTACTTGACCCTCCATTGTGCATGCATAGGTATTGTCGGAGCTTCATGAATATCGAGGAGGGGTGCAAGCGCCAAGGAAAGACTACACCATCCATGAGGGAAGCGTGGAAGAGAAAACGGAAGAACGGACAAGTTTGCACTTGGCCATATCATCCGGATCCCCTCTCGGATGATCTGGCCAATGCCCGGATGATTCGGCCCCTGGCCCGGACTATCCAGCTACGTGCCCCGAAGACTACAGCACAAGCCCGGACGAAGCCGGATCATCCCGACCGATGATGTGTGAGTAGTATACCACAGACCTCTACATCAACCTTGTTGCCCGAACGAAGGGCCTCTAGCACAAGCCCGAACGAAGGGCCTCTACATCAACCTTGTTGCCCTACCGATGATGTGTGAGTAGTATACCACAGACCTACTGGTCCATAGCTAGTAGCTAGATGGCTTCTTCTCTCTCTTTGATCTTCAATACAATGTTCTCCTCGACGTTCTTGGAGATCTATTCGACGTAATCTACTTTTGCGGTGCGTTTGTTGATATCCGATGAATTATGAGTTTATGATCAGATTATCTATTAATATTATTTGAGTCTTCTCTGAATTATTTTATGTATGATTAAGATAGCTTTGTATTTCTCTTCGATCTATTGATTTGGTTTGGCCAACTAGATTGATTTTTCTTGCAATGGGAGAGGTGCTTTGTAATGCGTTCAATCTTGTCGTGCTCAATCTCGGTGATAGAAAGGGACATGACACGTATTTGTATTGTTGCCATCAAGGAGAAAAAGGTGGGGTTTATTCATATTGATTGGATCTATCCCTCTATATCATGTCATCTTGCTTAAGACGTTACTCCCTTCTTGTAAACTTGATACACTAGATGCATCCTGGATAGTGGTCGATGTGTGGAGTAATACTAGTAGATGCAGGCAGGAGTCGATCTACTTATCATGGGCATCATTCCTATATTCATGAGCATTGCCTTAGATATCGTCATAATTATTCGCTTTTCTATCAATTGCTCAACAGTAATTTGTCTACCCACCGTATGCGTTCTTTCAAGAGAGAAGCCTCCTGTGAAAATTACAGCCCCGGGGTAAATGCCAGAGTGATCGATGATGAAGATGATGCTACTTCACCACCTCCTACTACTGCACGCATCGACACTGCACCAAGTACGTCTGCACCGCCAACCGACAATGACAACCCCGCTGCTTCACCTACTCATGAGGACGAGTAGATGCTCTATGTCTTCAAACCTTTTTGGTCATTACTGACAAAAGGGGGAGAAGCGTATGAGTTGATAGTCTTCAAGCGGGTTCATATGGGCGGTTGCATTATATTTTGCCTCGTGCTTACAACTCTTGCTTTTGAAACATTTGGTTCTTTGAGTTGTAACACCTAAACTTGATGGTCGTCTGCTACTTATTTGCTTTACTATGATGCGATGATAAATTCCGCATGTGCGATGATAACTTCCGCACTTAGATCATTCTGCAGGCGTCCATTTTTCATTATGCATGTCATTCTACTTGCTATATCATTTCATGCATGATGAATTATCTTCATAAGTTGAAGTGGATCTCCACAAGTACAACCTGCCATGTGCATTTGCATTCCAAAAGCAAATTACTTATATGCACATCTTCAGGGGGAGCCCTTGCTACTTATGAAGACAATACCCTATCTTTTACAATTTCACATACTTTATCCCCGTTGAAAACTTCAACCAGTTTGTCATCAATCACCAAAAAGGGGGAGATTGTAAGTGCATCTAGTGCCACCCCTAGTTGGTTTTGGAGTATTGACGACAAAGTTGGTTGAGGGACTAATGCGTTTGTGAGAATTGCAGGATAACACAGGTAGTGTCCCTCATTGATTCGGTTTACCTACCGGAGATAACCCCTAAAAATGTATGAAGACATTTAAGACAATGGTGGTATGAGAAGATATTCATATTGAAGACTATGACATGAGAAGACATTGCGTGAAGACTATGGAGCGCGAAGACTGTGCGGTTTCGTTGTTTCCTTTTCTTCTTTGTTGAGTCATAGGAACCACCGTACTGTTAAGTGGGGTCCAAGTGAACTAAGTCAGAGTGACTGAAGTGATGCTCAACCCAAATCCTATGTCTTCGAGCAAAGACAATGAGAGCAAATCTTATCCAGAGCTGGATGAGTCAGCTTTGCTTGTAGCCCAAGTAAAGTTGCCGTGTGTGTTTGAAATCTGACCATTGGAACGCTGTAAGTTCCTTAGTGACCCAGGGTCATTTTGGACAAATCAGGTCGGGTTGCCTAGTGGCTATAAATAGCCCAGACCCTACACCATAAATGGGTGGCTGCTCAGAGTTTGTGCATGGCTTTTGTCGTTTGAGAGCAACCCACCTCGAAGCCTTTGAGAGAGAGACATCCTTGCGAGGACAAAGCCCATATCATCCGGATCCCCTCCCGGATGATGTGGCCAATGCCCGGATGATTCGGCCCCTGGCCCGGACTATCCAGCTACGTGCCCCGAAGACTACAGCACAAGCCCGGACGAAGTCGGATCATCTCGACCACCTCCCGATCATCCGTACCCACCGGGATATCTGGACGATCACCCGGACATCCAGATCCCCGACAACGACTGTGAAACAGCCGGACGATCCAGACGGCCGCCAGGATCATCTGGACCCCTGGAGCCCGGATCATCCGGACCACCTCCCGAATCATCCGGCCTTTGCCTGCGTGCATGACTCAGCCCGAGGCCCATGTACCCATTCACCCCTCACTTACCCCTTCATGGACTAACACTATATATACTCGTCCTCCTACACCATTTAGGGTAGCAAATGGGATAGCTCATTTGTATGTGAGCTTTGCTACTACTACTCTTCTCTTGAGAGAGAGAGACCACTCCATTGGGGTTCAAGACCCACTTTGGAGAAGATCCCATAAGGGAATCAAGACCCCATCATGGGAAGATCCTTCTAGGATTCAAGACCTCAACTCCTCCAAGGATTGGGATGAACTAGTTACCTCTTGTATCATCTTGTGTTGGATTTGGACCTTTGTATCCCTCTTTGTGTATGTGGATTTAGCATATGTGTGATCGGACCTCGCTGATTTGAGTGTTTCCCTTATCTTGTGTTCGTCATGTTCTTGGTGTTCTTCGGGAATCCCCCTCCAAATCATGAAAGATCGCCCCCTAGGGCTCCACCCTACATCATCTTTGTATCATGAGCCACGTTGATCACGAATTTGGAGTCCCTAGCCCTTGTTTTCTAGCCTAATTTTGGTGAGTTCGTCTGATATGTCTCCAACGTATCTATAACTTTTTATTGTTCCACGCTGTTATATTATCCATCTTGGATGTTTTATATGCATTATCATGCTATTTTATATCATTTTTGGGACTAACATATTAACCTAGTGCCACGTGTTAGTTGTTGTTTTTTCCTTGTTTTTGTCTTCTACAGAAAATGAATACCAAATGGAACAAAACTTTTTTATGGTGTTTCTTGGACAAGAAGACACCCACGAAGCTTCGGGAGGAGGCTAGAAGAGTCACGGGTGTGCCACAAGCTCACCAGGCGTACCCTAGGGGGTGCCCTATGAGCTTTTGGGCCCCTTGGGACTCCTCCAAACCCTAATCTCAGCTTCATAAATACCCAAATAGTCCCCATGTACTAGAGAGCATACCCAAAATACTTTTCTGCCATCGCAAGTTTCTGTCCTCGTGAGATCCAATCTGGAGACCTGTTCCGGTACTCTGTCGGAGGGCGATTCGATAACGAAGGGCCTCTACATCAACCTTGTTGCCCTACCGATGATGTGTGAGTAGTATACCACAGACCTACTGGTCCATAGCAAGTAGCTAGATGGCTTCTTCTCTCTCTTTGATCTTCAATACAATGTTCTCCTCGATGTTCTTGGAGATCTATTCGAGTAATCTTCTTTTGCGGTGCGTTTGTTGATATCCGATGAATTATGAGTTTATGATCAGATTATCTATTAATATTATTTGGGTCTTCTCTGAATTATTTTATGTATGATTAAGATAGCTTTGTATTTCTCTTTGATCTATTGATTTGGTTTGGCCAACTAGATTGATTTTTCTTGCAATGGGAGAGGTGCTTTGTAATGCGTTCAATCTTGTCGTGCTCAATCTCGGTGACAGAAAGGGACATGACACATATTTGTATTGTTGCCATCAAGGAGAAAAAGGTGGGGTTTATTCATATTGATTGGATCTATCCCTCTATATCATGTCATCTTGCTTAAGGCGTTACTCCCTTCTTGTTAACTTGATACACTAGATGCATCCTGGATAGTGGTCGATGTGTGGAGTAATACTAGTAGATGCAGGCAGGAGTCGATCTACTTATCATGGGCATCATTCCTATATTCATGAGCATTGCCTTAGATATCGTCATAATTATTCGCTTTTCTATCAATTACTCAACAGTAATTTGTCTACCCACCGTATGCGTTCTTTCAAGAGAGAAGCCTCCAGTGAAAACTACAGCCCCGGGGTAAATGCCAGAGTGATCGATGATGAAGATGATGCTACTTCACCACCTCCTACTACTGCATGCATCGACACTGCACCAAGTACGTCTGCACTGCCAACCGACAACGACAACCCCGCTGCTTCACCTACTCATGAGGACGAGTAGATGCTCTATGTCTTCAAACCCTTTTGGTCATTACTGACAAAAGGTGGAGAAGCGTATGAGTTGATAGTCTTCAAGCGGGTTCATATGGGCGGTTGCATTATATTTTGCCTCGTGCTTACAACTCTTGCTTTTGAAACATTTGGTTCTTTGAGTTGTAACACCTAAACTTGATGGTCGTCTGCTACTTATTTGCTTTACTATGATGCGATGATAAATTCCGCATGTGCGATGATAACTTCCGCACTTAGATCATTCTGCAGACGTCCATTTTTCATTATGCATGTCATTCTACTTGCTATATCATTTCATGCATGATGAATTATCTTCATAAGTTGAAGTGGATCTCCACAAGTACAACCTGCCATGTGCATTTGCATTCCAAAAGCAAATTACTTATATGCACATCTTCAGGGGGAGCCCTTGCTACTTATGAAGACAATACCCTATCCTTTACAATTTTACATACTTTATCCCCGTTGAAAACTTCAACCAGTTTGTCATCAATCACCAAAAAGGGGGAGATTGTAAGTGCATCTAGTGCCACCCCTAGTTGGTTTTGGAGTATTGACGACAAAGTTGGTTGAGGGACTAATGCGTTTGTGAGAATTGCAGGATAATGCAGGTAGTGTCCCTCATTGATTCGGTTTACCTACCGGAGATGACCCCTAAAAATGTATGAAGACATTGAAGACAATGGTGGTATGAGAAGATATTCATATTGAAGACTATGACATGAGAAGACATTGCGTGAAGACTATGGAGCGCGAAGACTATGTGGTTTCGTTGTTTCCTCTTCTTCTTTGTTGAGTCATAGGAACCACCGTACGTTAAGTGGGGTCCAAGTGAACTAAGTCAGAGTGACTGAAGTGATGCTCAACCCAAATCCCATGTCTTCGAGCGAAGACAATGAGAGCAAATCTTATCCAGAGCTGGATGAGTCAGCTTTGCTTGTAGACCAAGTAAAGTTGCCGTGTGTGTTTGAAATCTAACCGTTGGAACACGTGTCAGTTCGTTAGTGACCCAGGGTCATTTTGGATAAATCAGGTCGGGTTGCCTAGTGGCTATGAATAGCCCACCCCCTACACCATAAATGGGTGGCTGCTCAGAGTTTGTGCACGGCTTTTGTCGTTTGGGAGCAACCCACCTCGAAGCCTTTGAGAGAGAGAAATCCTTGCGAGGACAAAGTCCATATCATCCGGATCCCCTCCCGGATGATCTGGCCAATGCCCAGATGATTCGGCCCCTGGCCCAGACTATCCAGCTACGTGCCCCGAAGACTACAGCACAAGCCCGGATGAAACCAGATCATCCCGACCACCTCCCGATCATCCTCACCCACCGGGACATCCGGGCGACCACCCGGACATCCGGATCCCCGACGACAACTGTGACACAGCCGGACGATCCAGACGGCCGCCCGGATCATCTGGACCCCTGCAGCCCGGATCATCCGGACCACCTCCCGAATCATCTGGCCTTTGCCTGCATGAATGACTCAGCCCAAGGCCCATGTACCCATTCACCCCTCACTTACCCCTTCATGGACTAACACTATATATACTCGTCCTCCTACACCATTTAGGGTAGAAAATGGGATAGCTCATTTGTATGTGAGCTTTGCTCCTACTACTCTTCTCTTGAGAGAGAGAGAGACCACTCCATTGGGGTTCAAGACCCCCTTTGGAGAAGATCCCATAGGGGAATCAAGACCCCATCGTGGGAAGATCCTTCTAGGATTCAAGACCTCAACTCCTCCAAGGATTGGGATGAACTAGTTACCTCTTGTATCATCTTGTGTTGGATTTGGACCTTTGTATCCCTCTTTGTGTATGTGGATTTAGCATATGTGTGATCGAACCTCGCTGATTTGAGTGTTTCCCTTATCTTGTGTTCATCATGTTCTTGGTGTTCTTCGGGAATCCCCCCTCCAAATCATGAAAGATTGCCCCCTAGGGCTCCACCCTACATCATCTTGGTATCATGAGCCACGTTGATCACGAATTTGGAGTCCCTAGCCCTTGTTTTCTAGCCTAATTTTGGTGAGTTCGTCTGATATGTCTCCAACGTATCTATAACTTTTTATTGTTCCACGCTGTTATATTATCCATCTTGGATGTTTTATATGCATTATCATGCTATTTTATATCATTTTTTGGGACTAACATATTAACCTAGTGCCACATGTCAGTTGCTATTTTTTCCTTGTTTTTGTCTTCTACAGAAAATGAATACCAAATGGAACGAAACTTTTTGATGGTTTTTCTTGGACAAGAAGACACCCACGAAGCTTCGGGAGGAGGCCAGCAGAGCCACGGGTGTGCCACAAGCTCACCAGGCGTACCCTAGGGGGTGCCCTATGAGCTTATGGGCCCCTTGGGACTCCTCCAAACCCTAATCTCAGCTCCATAAATACCCAAATAGTCCCTGTGTACTAGAGAGCACACCCAAAATACTTTTCTGCCATCGCAAGTTTCTGTCCTCGTGAGATCCCATCTGGAGACCTGTTCCGGTACTCTGTCGGAAGGCGATTCGATAACGAAGGGCCTCTACATCAACCTTGTTGCCCTACCGATGATGTGTGAGTAGTATACCACAGACCTACTGGTCCATAGCTAGTAGCTAGATGGCTTCTTCTCTCTCTTTGATCTTCAATACAATGTTCTCCTCAACGTTCTTGGAGATCTATTCGACGTAATCTTCTTTGCGGTGCCTTTGTTGATATCCGATGAATTATGAGTTTATGACCAGATTATCTATTAATATTATTTGAGTCTTCTCTGAATTATTTTATGTATTATTAAGATAGCCTTGTATTTCTCTTCGATCTATTGATTTGGTTTGGCCACCTAGATTGATTTTTCTTGCCATGGGAGAGGTGCTTTGTAATGCTTTCAATCTTGTCGTGCTCAATCTCGGTGACAGAAAGGGACATGACACGTATTTGTATTATTGCCATCAAGGAGAAAAAGGTGGGGTTTATTCATATTGATTGGATCTATCCCTCTATATCATGTCATCTTGCTTAAGGCGTTACTCCCTTCTTGTTAACTTGATACACTAGATGCATCCTGGATAGTGGTCGATGCGTGGAGAAATACTAGTAGATGCAGGCAGGAGTCGATCTACTTATCATGGGCATCATTCCTATATTCATGAGCATTGCCTTAGATATCGTCATAATTATTCGCTTTTCTATCAATTTCTCAACAGTAATTTGTCTACCCACCGTATGCGTTCTTTCAAGAGAGAAGCCTCCAGTGAAAACTACGGCCCCAGGGTAAATGCTAGAGTGATCGATGATGAAGATGATGCTACTTCACCACCTCCTACTACTGCACGCATCGACACTGCACGAAGTACGTCTGCACCACCAACCGACAACGACAACCCCGCTGCTTCACCTACTCATGAGGACGAGTAGATGCTCTATGTCTTCAATCCTTTTTGGTCATTACTGACAAAAGGGGGAGAAGCGTATGAGTTGATAGTCTTCAAGCGGGTTCATATGGGCGGTAGCATTATATTTTGCCTCGTGCTTACAACTCTTGCTGTTGAAACATTTTGTTCTTTGAGTTGTAACACCTAAACTTGATGGTCGTCTGCTACTTATTTGCTTTACTATGATGCGATATAAATTCCGCATGTGCGATGATAACTTCCGCACTTAGATCATTCTACAGACGTCCATTTTTCATTATGCATGTCATTCTACTTGCTATATCATTTCATGCATGATGAATTATCTTCATAAGTTGAAGTGGATCTCCACAAGTACAACCTGCCATGTGCATTTGCATTCCAAAAGCAAATTACTTATATGCACATCTTCAGGGGGAGCCCTTGCTACTTATCAAGACAATACCCTATCCTTTACAATTCCACATACTTTATCCCCGTTGAAAACTTCAACCAGTTTGTCATCAATCACCAAAAAGGGGGAGATTGTAAGTGCATCTAGTGCCACCCCTAGTTGGTTTTGGAGTATTGATGACAAAGTTGGTTAAGGGACTAATGCGTTTATGAGAATTACAGGATAACGCGGGTAGTGTCCCTCATTGATTCGGTTTACCTACCGGAGATGACCCCTAAAAATGTATGAAGACATTGAAGACAATGGTGGTATGAGAAGATATTCATATTGAAGACTATGACATGAGAAGACATTGCATGAATACTATGGAGCTTGAAGACTGTGTGGTTTCGTTGTTTCCTTTTCTTCTTTGTTGAGTCATAGGAACCACCGTACTGTTAAGTGGGGTCAAAGTGAACTAAGTCAGAGTGACTGAAGTGATGCTCAACCCAAATCCTATGTCTTCGAGCGAAGACAATGAGAGCAAATCTTATCCAGAGCTGGATGAGTCAGCTTTGCTTGTAGCCCAAGTAAAGTTGCCGTGTGTGTTTGAAATCTGACCGTTGGAACACATGTCAGTTCCTTAGTGACCCAGGGTTATTTTGGACAAATCAGGTCGGGTTGCCTAGTGGCTATAAATAGCCCACCCCCTACACCATAAATGGGTGGCTGCTCAGAGTTTGTGCACGGCTTTTGTCGTTTGAGAGCAACCCACCTCGAAGCCTTTGAGAGAGAGAAATCCTTGCAAGGACAAAGCCCATATCATCCGGATCCCCTCCCGGATGATCTGGCCAATGCCCGGATGATTGGGCCCCTGGCCCGGACTATCCAGCTACGTGCCCCGAAGACTACAGCATAAGCCCGGACGAAGCCGGATCATCCCGACCACCTCCCGATCATCCTGACCCACCGGGACATCCGGACGACCACCCGAACATCCAGATCCCCGACGACGACTGTGAAACAGCCGGACAATCCAGACGACCGCCCGGATCATCTGGACCCCTGGAGCCCGGATTATCCGAACCACCTCCTGAATCATCCGGCCTTTGCCTGCGTGCATGACTCAGCCCGAGGCCCATGTACCCATTCACCCCTCACTTACACCTTCATGGACTAACACTATATATACTCGTCCTCCTACACCATTTAGGGTAGCAAATGGGATAGCTCATTTGTATGTGAGCTTTTCTACTACTACTCTTATCTTGAGAGAGAGAGACCACTCCATTGGGGTTCAAGACCCCCTTTGGAGAAGATCCCATAGGGGAATCAAGACCCCATCATGGGAAGATCCTTCTAGGATTCAAGATCTCAACTCCTCCAAGGATTGGGATGAACTAGTTACCTCTTGTATCATCTTGTGTTTGATTTGGACCTTTGTATCCCTCTTTGTGTATGTGGATTTAGCATATGTGTGATCGGACCTCGCTGATTTGAGTGTTTCCCTTATCTTGTGTTCATCATGTTCTTGGTGTTCTTCGGGAATCCCCCCTCCAAATCATGAAAGATCGCCCCCTAGGGCTCCACCCTACATCATTTTGGTATCATGAGCCACGTTGATCATGAATTTGGAGTCCCTAGCCCTTGTTTTCTAGCCTAATTTTGTTGAGTTCGTCTGATATGTCTCCAATGTATCTATAACTTTTTATTGTTCCACGCTGTTATATTATCCATCTTGGATGTTTTATTTGCGTTATCATGCTATTTTATACCATTTTTTGGGACTAACATATTAACCTAGTGCCACGTGTCAGTTGCTGTTTTTTCCTTGTTTTTGTCTTCTACGGAAAGTGAATATCAAATGGAACAAAACTTTTTGATGGTTTTTCTTGGACAAGAAGACACCCACGAAGCTTCGGGAGGAGGCCAGAAGAGCCACGGGTGTGCCACAACCTCACCAGGCGTACCCTAGGGGGTGCCCTATGAGCTTATGGGCCCCTTGGGACTCCTCCAAACCCTAATCTCAGCTCCATAAATACCCAAATAGTCCCCGTGTACTAGAGAGCACACCCAAAATACCTTTTTGCCATCGCAAGTTTCTGTCCTCGTGAGATCACATCTGGAGACCTGTTCCGGTACTCTGTCGGAGGGCGATTCGATAACGAAGGGCCTCTACATCAACCTTGTTGCCCTACCGATGATGTGTGAGTAGTATACCACAGACCTACTGGTCCATAGCTAGTAGCTAGATGGCTTCTTCTCTCTCTTTGATCTTCAATACAATGTTCTCCTCGACGTTCTTGGAGATCAATTCGACGTAATCCTCTTTTGCGGTGCATTTGTTGATATCCGATGAATTATGAGTTTATGATCAGATTATCTATTAATATTATTTGAGTCTTCTCTGAATTATTTTATGTATGATTAAGATAGCTTTGTATTTCTCTTCGATCTATTGATTTGGTTTGGCCAACTAGATTGATTTTTCTTGCAATGGGAGAGGTGCTTTGTAATGCGTTCAATCTTGGCGTGCTCAATCTCGGTGATAGAAAGGGACATGACACGTATTTGTATTGTTGCCATCAAGGAGAAAAAGGTGGGGTTTATTCATATTGATTGGATCTATCGCTCTATATCATGTCATCTTGCTTAAGGCGTTACTCCCTTCTTGTTAACTTGATACACTAGATGCATCCTGGATAGTGGTCGATGTGTGGAGTAATACTAGTAGATGCAGGCAGGAGTCGATCTACTTATCATGGGCATCATTCCTATATTCATGAGCATTGCCTTAGATATCGTCATAATTATTCGCTTTTCTATCAATTGCTCAACAGTAATTTGTCTACCCACCGTATGCGTTCTTTCAAGAGAGAAGCCTCCAGTGAAAACTATGGCCCCGGGGTCTATATTTTATCATATTATTTTTAGATCTATAAAACTAAAAACCCAAAAACTCCTTGCTGCAATTTATTTACCTTTACTTTATTTTGCACTCTTATTTATCGTTTATACCTATCTCTATCAGATCTCATCCTTGCAAGTAATCGTGAAGGGATTGAGAACCCCTTTATCGTGTTGGGTGCAAGTTTTTGTTTGTTTGTGCAAGTGCTATCATTGGAGACTTGTGTGTTCCTCCTACTGGAATGATACCTTGGTTCTTAACTAAGGGAAATACTTATCTCTACTTTGCTGCATTAACCTTTCCTCTTCAAGGGAAAAAACAATGCAAGCTCAAGAAGTAGCAGGAAGAATTTCTGTCGCCGTTGCCGGGGAGGTTCTACATCGAGCCTACCAAGTACCTATCATAAACTCCCATCTCTTGCATTTACATTAATCACCATTTGCCTCTCGTTTTCCTCTCCCCCACTTCCAAAACGTTTTCAGAAAAACACAAAAATATTTGCCTTTTTATCTGCCCTTTTTTGTTTTGCATTTATGTCTTACTTGGTTTGTTTGCTTGTTTGCATGGCATAATTGCATATTTATTCCAAATCATAAAGCAAAAAGTTTATGGATCCTCGTCCACTTGCTAATCTTTTTAAAAGATCCATTTGTGATGAACCAATTACTAGTGAATTGAGTGCACTAGATTATCTTTATGAAGTTTTGCTTGAAATTCATGAATCTGAAATTCGTGATGAAGTGTTAAAAGAAGAAATTTATAAAGGGATTCATGATAGCTCCTTGAATGAAAAGCATGATTGCCATGATGTTATTATAAATTCTATTAAATTCAATTGTGTTAATGATATGCAAAACCCCAAGCTTGAGGATGCTAATTTTGCTATGTCCACTACTTATTGTAATGATCATGATTGGGTGATGCATCTTATGATCTTGAAAATTTGTTTAAGCCTCATGATGAATATGATATTGATAATAATGTAAGTAATGAATTTATTATATGTTAATCCCACTATTTTGGAAGAGTGTCAACTTTGCATGCATGTAGATCATGAAGAGAATATTTTATGTCATGGCTATATTGTTGAATTTGATTATGATCCTACATGTAACTATTATGAGAGAGGAAAATATGGTTGTAGAAATTTTCATGTTACTAAATTACTCCCTCCATCCCATATATAAGAACGTTTTTGACATTAGTGTAGTGCTAAAAACGTTCTTATATTTTGGGACAGAGGAAGTGCATCTCATTATGTTGAGATTGCTATTGTTTCTTTCTTCTTCTTTGAATATGCTAGTTTTTGCTTGTCTTCTTAAATCTTTTCCCTATAAAATGCGTATGCATAGGAAGTATGTTAGGCTTAAACTTGTTCTTCACAAGCTATATGATGCTCTCTTTGTGTTTCAACTCTTGTCTTTCAGGCAAGCATCATCAAAATTATCAATGCCTAGCTAAAAGGCTATAAAGAAAAGCGCTTGTTGGGAGACAACCCAATATTTTTCTTTTCTGTTATGTGTTTATGCAATTATACTTGTGTTATAATTGTGTTTTAGTGTTTTAGTTAGTGTTTGTGCCAAGTAAGACCTTTGGGATGGTTTGGAAGATTGTTGATTCGATTCTATGAGAAAACATATACTTTTACGCCAAGTAACAGAATTGATCTGATCTGCTAGAGTGACAAAAATTCTGAATTTTTTCCACTTTATTGATATACAAATTGCCCATGTTTTACTAATTTTTCAGAATTTTTGGAGTTATAGAAGTTTGGCTAAAGTCCAGATTACTACAGACTGTTTTGTTTTTGACATATTTTGTTTTCATTGTTTTGTTTGCTTATTTTATGAATCTATGGGTAGTATTGGGGGGTATGAACCATGGAGAAGTTAGAATACAGTTGATATAATACGAATATAAAATTGGAATGAGTTTAAAATAGTATCTAAAAGTGGTTATTTGCTTTGTTTCACTAACGGATCTCACTAGTTTTTTGTTGAGTTTTGTGTTGTGAAGTTTTCAAGTTTTGGGTGAAGTTTCGATGGACTATGGAATAAGAAGTGGCAAGAGCCTAAGCTTGGGGATTCCCAAGGCACCCCAAGGTAATATTCAAGGACAACCAAGCATCTAAGCTTGGGGATGCCCCGGTTGGCATCCCCTCTTTTGCCTACGATCCATCAGTAAATTACTTGAGGCTATATTCTTATTCACCACATGATATGTGTTTTGCTTGGAGCATCTTGTATTATATGAGTCTTTGATTTTTAGTTTGCCACAATCATCCTTGATGTACACATGTTTGGAGAAGGACACAAATTAATCGTGAATTTATTAGAATACTCTGTGTGCTTCACTTATATCTTTTGAGCTAGGTAGTTGCTCTAGTGCTTCACTTATATCCTTTTAGAGCACTACGGTGGTTTTATTTTGAAGAAATTGAGAGTCTTGAAAATAGTATGGCAACTTGCTTGGATTATGAATTTAGTCCAAATATGATGGGTATTCAAGACGGATATAATAAAAACTTTCATGAAGATCATCCAATATATGAGAAGTTTGATTCCTTGCATTTGTTTTCAGATATAAAGATGGTGATATTAGAGTCATGCTAGTGAGTAATTATGGATTAGCAAGAATATTTGTGTTAAGGTTTGTGATTCCCGAAGAATGCACGTATGGTCTCTCATTATGCGATGAAGTTGGAGCATGATTTATTTTTTATTGTCTTATGAGTGGCGGTCGGGGACGAGCAATGGTCTTTTCCTACAAATCTACCCCCTAGGAGCATGTGTATTAGTACTTTGTTTTGAGGGCTAATAAACTTTTGCAATAAGTATGTGAGTTCTTTATGACTAATCTTGAGTCCATGGATTATATGCATTCTCACACTTCCACCATTGCTAGCCTCTTCGGTACTGTGCATTACCCTTTCTCACCTTGAGAGTTGGTTCAAACTTAGCCGGTGCATCCAAAACCCATGATATTATATGCTCTTTCACACATAAGCCACCATATAGCTTCCTCAAAACAGCCACCATACCTACCTATATGGCATTTTCGTCACCATTCCGAGATATATTGCCATGCAACTTCCACCATACATTTTATTATGACACACACCATCATTGTCATATTGTTTTGCATGATCATATGCATGAGGAATTCATATATAGTTATATCTTTGTTCTAGTATTGAGTTGTAATTTTTGAATTGTAAGTAAATAAAAGTGTGATGATCATCATTATTAGAACATTGTCCCGTGTGAGGAAAGGATGATGGAGACTATGATTCCCCCATAAGTCGGGATGAGACTCCGGACTTAACCAAATAAAAAGAGGTCAAAGAGCCCAAAAAAGAGGCCAAAGAGCCCAAAAATGAGAGAAAAGGAGAGAAGGGACAATGTTACTATCCTTTTCTACACTTGTGCTTCAAAGTAGCACCATGTTCTTCATGATAGAGTCTCCTATTTTGTCACTTTCGTATATTACTAGTGGGAATTTTTCATTATAGAACTTGGCTTGTATATTCCAATGATGGGCTTCCTCCAATTCCCTAGGTCTTTCCTACCTCTTGAGCTTGCGTTGGTATTCCCTTGAAGAGGAAAGGGTGATGCATCAAAGTAGCGTAAGTATTTCCCTCAATTTTGAGAACCAAGGTATCGATCCAGTAGGAGATGACGCACAAGTCACCGTGTACCTGCACAAATAATCAAGAACTTGTAACCAACGCGATAAAGGGATTGTGAATCCCTTCACGGTCACTCGCAAAAGTGAGACCTGATAGAGATAATAAAGTAAATATTTTTGGTATTTTTGATGTATAGATTGGAAAGTAAAGATTGCAAAATAGTAAATGAGATTCAACAATATGGAAAAGAAACTTTAATATAATGGAAAAGAGACCCGGAGGCCATAGGTTTCACTAGTGGCTTCTCTCGAGATAGCATGTACTACGGTGGGTGAACAAATTACTACCGAGCAATTTATAGAAAAGCGCATAATTATGATGACATCTAAGGCAATGATCATGAACATAGGCATCACGTCTGTGTCAAGTAGACTGACTCCTGCCTGCATCTACTACTATTACTCCACACATCGACCGCTATCCAGCATGCATCTAGAGTATTAAGTTCATAAGAACAGAGTAACGCATTAAGAAAGATGACATGATGTAGAGGGATAAACTCAAGAAATATGATATAAACCCCATCTTTTTATCCTCGATGGCAACAATACAAACCGTGCCTTGCTGCCCCTACTATCACTAGGAAAGGACACCGCAAGATTGAACCCAAAGCTAAGCACTTCTCCCATGGGAAGAAAGATCAATCTAGTAGGCCAAACTAAACCAATAATTTGAAGAGACTTGCAAGGATATCAAATCATGCATATAAGAATTTAGAGGAGAACCAAATAATATTCATAGATAATCTTGGTCATAAATCCACAATTCATCAGATCTCGGCAAACACACCGCAAAAGAGTATTACAATGAATAGATCTCCAAGAACATCGAGGAGAACTTGGTATTGAGAATCCAAAGGAAAGGAGAAGCCATCTAGCTAATAATTATGGACCCGAAGGTCTGTGGTAAACTACTCACGCTTCATCGAAGAGGCAATGTTGTTTATGTAGAAACCCTCCGTGATCGATTCCCCCTCTGGCAGATTGCCGGAAAAGGCCCCAAGATGGGATCTCACGGGTACAGAAAGTTGCAGCGGTGGAAAAGTGGTTTCATGGCTCCCCTTGATGTTTTTAGGGTATAAGAGTATATATAGGCGAAAGAACTAGGTCGGTGGAGCTACGAGGGGCCCACAAGGGTGGGGGCGCGCCTACCCCCCTGGGCGCGCCCTCCTGCCTCTTGGACGCCTCATTGCGTCTCTCACTTCAACTCCAAGTCTTCTGGTTTGCTTTCAGTCCAAGAAAGATCATCGCGAAGGTTTCATTCCGTTTGGTATTCTTTTCTGTAAAACTCTAAAATAGGCAAAAAAACAGAAACTGACACTGGGCCTCCCGTTAATTGGTTAGTCCCAAGAATAATATAAAAGAGCATATTAAAGCCCATTAAACATCCAAAACAGATAATATAATAGCATGAAACAATCAAAAATTATAGATACGTTGGAGACGTATCAAGCATCCCCAAGCTTAATTCCTGCTCGTCCTCGAATAGGTAAATGATAAAAACAGAATTTTTGATGTGGAATGCTACCTAACATATTTATCAATATAACTTTCTTTATTGTGGCGTGAATGTTCAGATCCGAAAGATTCAAGCCAAAAGTTTAATATTGACATAAAAATAATAATACTTCAAGCATACTAACAAAGCAATCATGTCTTCTCAAAATAACATGGCCAAAGAAAGCTATCCCTACAAAATTATATAGTCTGGTTATGCTCTATCTTCATCACACAAAGCATTTAATCATGCACAACCCCGATGACAAGCCAAGCAATTGTTTCATACTTTTGATGTTCTCAAACTTTTTCAATCTTCACGCGATACATGAGCGTGAGCCATGGACATAGCACTATAGGTGGAATAGAATGGTGGTTGTGGAGAAGACAAAAAGGAGAAGATAGTCTCACATCAGCTAGGCATATCAACGGGCTATGGAGATGCCCATCAATACATATCAATGTGAGTGAGTAGGGATTGCCATGCAACGGATGCACTAGAGCTATAAGTGTATGAAAGCTCAACAAAAGAAACTAAGTGGGTGTGCATCCAACTTGCTTGCTCACGAAGACCTAGGGCACTTTGAGGAGGCCCATCATTGGAATATACAAGCCAAGTTCTATAATGAAAAATTCCCATTAGTATATGAAAGTGACAACATAGGAGATTCTCTATCATGAAGATCATGGTGCTACTTTGGAGCACAAGTGTGGAAAAGGATAGTAGAATTGCCCCTTCTCTCTTTTTCTCTCATTTTTTATTTGGGCATTTTCTCTTTTTTTATGGCCTCTTTTTTTTAGTCCGGAGTCTCATCCCGACTTGTGGGGGGGTCATAGTCTCCATCATCCTTTCCTCACTGGGACAATGCTCTAATAATGATGATCATCACACTTTTATTTACTTACAACTCAAGAATTACAACTCGATACTTAGAACAAAATATGACTCTATGTGAATGCCTCCGGCGGTGTACCGGGATGTGCAATGATTCAAGAGTGACATGTATGAAAAATTAAGAACGGTGGCTTTTCCACAAATACGATGTCAACTACATGATTATGCAAGGCAATATGACAATGATGGAGCGTGTCATAATAAACGGAACGGTGGAAAGTTGCATGGCAATATATCTCGGAATGGCTATGGAAATACCATAATAGGTAGGTATGGTGGCTATTTTGAGGAAGGTATATGGTGGGTATATGGTGGGTGTATGGTATCGGCGAAAGTTGTGTGGTACTAGAGAGGCTAGCAATGGTGGAAGGGTGAGAGTGCGTATAATCCATGGACTCAACATTAGTCATAAAGAACTCACATACTTATTGCAAAAAATTATTAGTTATCGAAATGAAGTAGTACGCGCATGCTCCTAGTAGGAGAGATTGGTAGGAAAAGACCATCGCTCATCCCCGACCGCCACTCATAAGGTAGACAATCAATAAATAAATCATGCTCCAACTTCATCACATAACGGTTCACCATATGTGCATGCTATGGGAATCACAAACTTTAACACAAGTGTCTCTCAAATTCACAACTACTCTACTAGCATGACTCTAATATCACCATCTTCATATCTCAAAACAATCATAAAGAATCAAACTTCTCCTAGTATTCAATGCACTTTATATGAAAGTTTTATTATACCCATCTTGGATGCCCATCATATTAGGACTAATTTTATTACCAAAGAAAATTACCATGCTTTTCTAAAAGACTCTCAAAATAATATAAGTGAAGCATGAGAGATCAACAATTTCTATAAAATAAAACCACCGTCGTGCTCTAAAAAGATATAAGTGAAGCACTAGAGCAATATTGTCTAGCTCAAAAGATATAAGTGAAGCACATAGAGTATTCTAAATTCTGATTCATGCGTGTCTCTACCAAAAGGTGTGTACATCAAGGATGATTGTGGTAAACTAAAAATCAAATACTCAAATCATACAAGACGCTCCAAGCAAAACACATATATTGTGGTGAATAAAAATATAGCCTCAAGTAAAGTTACCGATAGACGAAGACGAAAGAGAGGATGCCTTCAGGGGTATCCCCAAGCTTAGGCTTTTGGTTGTCCTTGAATTTTACCTTGGGGTGCCTTGGGCATCCCCAAGCTTAGGCTCTTGCCACTCCTTATTCCAAAATCCATCAAATCTTTACCCAAAACTTGAAAACTTCACAACACAAAACTTCACAACATAAAACTTCAACAGAAAATCTCATGAGCTCCGTTAGTATAAGAAAATAAACCACCACTTTAAGGTACTGTAATGAACTCATTGTTTATTTATATTGGTTTTAAACCTACTATATTCCAACTTCTCTATGGCTCATACCCCCCGATACTACTCATAGATTCATCAAAATAAGCAAACAACACACACAAAACAGAATCTGTCAAAAACAGAACAATCTCTAGCAATATGTAACTTTCGAATACTTCTGTAACTCCAAATATTATAAAATAAACTTGTGTACATGAGGAATTTGTCTATTAATCATCTGCAAAAAGAATCAACATAAAAGCACTCTTCTGTAAAAAATTACAGCTATTCTCGTGAGCGCAAAAGTTTCTGTTTTTTACAGCAAGATCGCAAAGACTTCACCCAAGTCTTCCCAAAGGTTCTGCTTGGCACAAACACTAATTAAAACATAAAACCACATCTAAAAAGAAGCAAGATGAATTATTTATTACTAAACAGGAGCAAAAATTAAATAAAAAAATAAAATTGGGTTGCCTCCCAACAAGCGCTATCGTTTAACGCCCCTAGCTAGGCATAAAAACAAGAATAGATCTATGTATTGCCATAATAATGATAGGGCAAATCGCAAAAACTCATCTCGTACTCCCTACGTTCAGAAGCAAGTTTTCTTTGTGGCAAGCAAAAATAATCAAAAGGGCTAAATTTAATGGGACAAAAGTCCCCAAGATCAAGCTCGGGAGGAATTGGTTCCTCCTTTGGCCCTTCATATTGCACAAGCAACTCATCATTATAAGAATTCTTTTGGCAAAAAGTCATGAGCCTTTGTTCAAGAGGAAAACCTAACCCGTTGTTCTGAATAGCAAAATTATCATTAAGTTCAAAAATCCTATCAACTAGAACATCAGTAGGAACCCTCTTTCTAAGATTTTCATTATAAGCAACATGATCTAAAGATCGTAAACTCATTATGTCTTCTTGATTAAAAAGAATCGCTTCTATGGGAGGACGACCAGTGTCCACCCTATAATGCACAAAAATTTCATTGGCCTCTTTCATTATAAATCTAAACTCATGTGCTAGAAAGATGGTAGCCGCTCGCTTAACAAAAGAATGCTCAATATTAGAAAACTCTAGAAAAATCCTTAGTATGCAAGGATGCATGTGGATAAATTGTCTTTCAAGTTCAACTACGAGCAAAGATATAGCATCCGCAAGACTACTCGTTCTATGAAGAATAGATCCACCCATGGTGGGCAAAGCACCGGCGCAAGTAAAGAAATCTTGAATAACTCCTTTTCCAATAATGTTACCACTACCAATCCGGAACTTTTTAGTGTGCAAAATAGTAGGTTCTTCATGAGGATTATCAAAAGCATCAAAGTTTCCCCCATCGTTACTACTATCTTTTTCAATGATAACCTCCCCAATTTCAGACATGGCAACAAACCGCACTAACAAACGAGCACACAAGAAGCAAGCGAAAAGAGGCAAACAGAAGAGGGGCGAAGAAAAGGCAAAGGTTTCCGAAAATCGTTTTAGAAGTGGGGGAGAGGAAAACGAGAGGCGAATGGCAAATAATGTAATGCAAGGGAGAAGAGTTTATGATGGGTACTTGGTATGGCTTGACTTGGCGTAGATCTCCCCGGCAACGGCGCCAGAAATCCTTCTTGCTATCTCTTGAGCTTGCGTTGGTTTTCCCTTGAAGAGGAAAGGGTGATGCAGCAAAGTAGCGTAAATATTTCCCTCAGTTTTGAGAACCAAGGTATCAATCGAGTAGGACACGACGCGCAAGTCACCGAATACCTGCACAAACAATCAAGAACTTCCAACCAACGTGATGAAGGGGTTGTCAATCCCTTCACGGTCACTCGCAAAAGTGAGATCTAATAGAGATAATAAAGTAAATATTTTTGGTATTTTTGATGTATAGATTGGAAAGTAAAGATTGCAAAATAGTAAACGAGATTCAACAATATGGAAAAGAAACTTTAATATAATGGAAAAGAGACCTGGGGGCCATAGGGTTCACTATTGGCTTCTCTCGAGATAGCATGTACTAAGGTGGGTGAACAAATTACTGTCGAGCAATTGATAGAAAAGCGCATAATTATGATGACATCTAAGGCAATGATCATGAACATAGGCATCACGTCCGTGTCAAGTAGACCGACTCCTGCCTGCATCTACTACTATTACTCCACACATCAACCGTTATCCAGCATGCATCTAGAGTATTAAGTTCATAAGAATGGAGTAACGCATTAAGCAAGATGACATGATGTAGAGGGATAAACTCAAGCAATATGATATAAACCCCACCTTTTTGTCCTCGATGGCAACAATACAATACATGCCTTGCTGCCCCTACTGTCACTAGGAAAGGACACCGCAATATTGAACCCAAAGCTAAGCGCTTCTCCCATGGCAAGAAAGATCAATCTAGTAGGCCAAACTAAACCAATAATTCAAAGAGACTTGCAAACAAATCAAATCATGCATATAAGAATTCAGAGAAGAACCAAATAATATTCATAGATTATCTTGATCATAAATCCACAATTCATCGGATCTCGGCAAACACACCACAAAAGAGTATTACATCGAATAGATCTCCAAGAACATCGGGGATAACTTGGTATTGAGAATCAAAGAGAGAAGAAACCATAGAGCTAATAACTATGGACCCGAAGGTCTGTGGTAAACTAATCGTGCTTATAGGAGAGGCAATGGTGTTCATGTAGAAGCCCTCCATGATCGGTTCCCCCTCCGAAAGATCGCCGAAAAAGGCCCCAAGATGGGATCTCACGGGTACAGAAGGTTGCGGCGGTGGAAAAGTGGTTTTGTGGCTCCCCCTGATATTTTTAGGGTATAAGAGTATATATAGGCGAAAGAACTAGGTTGGTGGAGCTACGAGGGGCCCATCAGGGTGGGGGCGCGCCTAACCCCCTAGGCGCGCCCTCCTGCCTCGAGGATGCCTCGTTGCATCTCTCACTTCAACTCCAAGTCTTCTGGTTGCTTTTGGTCCAAGAAAGATCATCGCGAAGGTTTCATTCCGATTGGACTCCGTTTGGTATTCCTTTTCTGCAAAACTCTAAAATAGGCAAAAAAAACAGAAACTGGCACTAGGCCTCCCGTTAATAGGTTAGTCCCAAGAATAATATAAAAGAGCATATTAAAGCCTATTAAACATCCAAAACAGATAATATAATAGCATGGAACAATCAAAAATTATAAATATGTTGGAGACGTATCAGTCTTCATGAGCAAGCAAGTTGGATGCACACCCACTTAGTTTTCTTTTTGAGCTTTCAAGCACTTATAGCTCTAGTGCATCCGTTGCATGGCAATCCCTACTCCTTGCATTGGCATCAATTGATGGGCATCTCATAGCCCATTGATTAGCCTCATCAATGTGAGACTTTCTCCTTTTTTGTCTTCTCCACACAACCTCCACCGTCATATTCTATTCCACCTACAATGCTATATCCATGGCTCATGCTCATGTATTGCTTGAGAGTTGAAAAAGTTTGAGAACGTCAAAAGTATGAAACAATTGCTTGGCTCGTCGTCGGGGTTGTGCATGATAAATACTTTGTGTGATGAAGATAGAGCATGACAAGATTATATGATTTTGTAGGGATAACTTCTTTTGCCACGATATTTTTAGAAGACATAATTGCTTTTTAGTATGCTTGAAGTATTATTGTGTTTATGTCAATATTCAACTTTTGTTTTGAGTCTTATAGATCTGAATATTCATACCACATAAAGAAAGATTACATTGATAAACATGATAGGTAGCATTCCACATCAAAAATTATGTTTTTGTCATTTACCTACTCGAGGACGAGCATGAATTAAGCTTGGGGATGCTTGATACGTCTCGAATGTATCTATAATTTTTTATTGTTCCACGGTATTATATTATCCATCTTGGATGTTTTATATGAATTATTATGCTATTTTATATCATTTTTTGGGACTAACCTATTAACTTAGTGCCAAGTGCCAGTTGCTGTTTTTTCCTTGGTTTTATTTTTTTATGAAAAAATCAATACCAAGCGGAGTCCAAACAGAATGGAACTTTTTGACAAATTTTCTTGGACAAGAATACACCCACGAAGCTTTGGGAGGAGGCTAGAAGAGCCATGGGTGAGCCACAAGCTCACCAGGCGCGGCCTATGGGGGGGCATGAGCTTGTGGTCCCCCTAGGACTCCTCCAACCCTAATTAAGCTCCATAAATACCCAAATATTTCCCATATACCAGAGGGCACACCAAAAATACTTTTCCTCCACCGCAAGTTTCTGTCCTCGTGATATCCCATCTGGAGACCTGTTCTGGTACTCTGCCGGAGGGGGGTTCGATCATGGAGGGCCTCTACATCCACCTTGTTGCCCTACCGATGATGTGTGAGTAGTATACCACAGACCTATGGGTCCATAGCTAGTAGCTAGATGGCTTCTTCTTTCTCTTTGATCTTCAATACAATATTCTCCTCGATGTTCTTGCAGATCTATTTGATGTAATCTTCTTTTGCGGTGTGTTTGTTGAGATTCGATGAATTGTGAGTTTATGATCAGATTATCTATGAATATTTTTTAGTCTTCTTTGAACTCTTTTATGCATGATGAAGATAGCTTTGTATTTCTCTCCGATCTATTGATGTGGTTTAGCCAACTAGATTCATATTACTTGCAATGGGAGAGGTGCTTTGTAATGGGCTCAATCTTGCAGTGCTCAATCCCAGTGAAAAAGGGGACATGACATGTATTTGTATTGTTGCCATTAAGGATAAAAATGTGGTTTTATTCACATTGATTGGATCTATCCATCTAAATCATGTTATCTTACTTAAGGCGTTACTCCGTTCTGTTTAACTTAATACACTAGATGCATGCTGGATAGCGATCGATATGTGGAGTAATAGTAGTAGATGCAGGCAGGAGTCGGTTCTACTTGTCACGGATGTGATGCCTATATTCATGATCATTACCTTAGATATCGTTATAACTTTTCTATCAATTGCTCAATAGTAATTTGTCTACCCACCGTATGCGTTCTTTCAAGAGAGAAGCCTCTGGTAAAACTGTGGCCCCCCCGGTCTATCTTTTATCATATTATTTTCAGATTTATAAAATCAAAAACCCAAAAAATACCTTGCTACAATTTATTTACTTTTACTTTATTTTGAACTTTTATTTATCTTTTACACCTATCTCTATCAGATCTCATCCTTGCAAATAATTATGAAGGGATTGACAACCCCTTTATCACATTGGGTGCAAGTATTTGTTTGTTTGTGCACGTGCTATCATTGGAGACTTGTGTGTTCCTCCTACTGGATTGATACCTTGGTTCTTAACTGAGAGAAATACTTATCTCTACTTTGCTGCATCACCATTTCCTCTTCAAGTCAAAAACCAACGCAAGCTCAAGAAGAAGCATCGTCCTAAATTCAAAAATCCCCATAAAAAATAGCCCCAATTTTTTGTGATTTGTTAGTTTGATGATGTTTTGTTGAATTTGACCCATGGATTTGCTGTGTTTCAAGTGGATCTAGCTTCCCCACAATTTTCCCCACCTTGCATCCACGAAATCTCCTCAATTTTGACCCCGAAATCATCAAATTCCGCCCCAAAAATTCGTCCCCAAGAGGAAATCCCAAGTGGATTGACCTGTCTGGATCATCCGGACAAGGTCCCGGATCATCTAGACCCACTCGGATCAGTTGGACCATCTCCCGGATGTCCGGACACCCCACGTGCCCGAATCTGCTTGACTCACCCGGATCATCTGGACCAACTCC
This sequence comes from Triticum dicoccoides, assembly GCF_002162155.2. Classification (NCBI taxonomy): domain Eukaryota; kingdom Viridiplantae; phylum Streptophyta; class Magnoliopsida; order Poales; family Poaceae; genus Triticum; species Triticum dicoccoides. The sequence continues at coordinate 191,377,784 of NC_041389.1, read as the reverse complement.
CGGATGTACGCATAACCCTGAAACTAACACAACTGTAATCTTGTTTCAGCCATAACTAATTCATTCGGAGTCCGTTTTTGATGTTCTTTAGCTAGTTATGAAGCTATTGACATACCCCATCCGAAAAAATACTTTCAACATCATGTGACTTCATCAAATTTTGGAACCTAGACACGTTTGCCTAGGCCCTCCACCATATCATCCGCCATACCACCATAGCTTTCTGCAACTTAACCCATTTTGATCCCCATTGCATTTGTGGTTGCTTGAGTTGTGATTTGAGTATCCTAAGGTGTTTCGGCTACTTAGGGATGGTTACTTCTTCATCAACCACCACCACACCTCCGCATAACCTTGCCCACCATACACTTCCGCAACCCCAGCTTAACCCAATTTTGTTTGAGCTTGTTTGAGTTGTGGTTTGTGTCTCCTAAGGTGTTTCGGCTACTTAGGGATGGTGGCTTCAAATCTGACTCGCACAACCAACCACCTCCACTTCAACATTGCCTACTCCAAATCCCATCATTGCACTTCGGCAATTTCATTGAGCTTCCGCAAAACCACCACAGCATTCCACTACCACCATTTGACATTTGACATTTTGAGTTTGCGGTTTTTCCATTTCCTAAGGTGTTTCAGCTAATTAGGAGTGGTTCAACGTCGAGAACAGTACCACTCATCATCTCCACGAGGTCGTCATCGACATTGACCACTTCACCATTTTGGCACCATCAACCATATGCAAGGACTGTAACTTCGACGACACCATTATATATTCCCTTGCCATTGCATTGTTAACCCCCCGAGCCCATTTTGCGTCACTTGCCTATTGAGACTAGCCATCGAGTATTGCTGGCAACGTTACTTGTGCATTTTAGTGATACTAGCAAATATGCCCGTGCATTGCAACGGGTGAGTGAAAACACAGTTCCCTATCGCAATAAGCACAATGTTCATGTTTCTCTACAGAGAAAATGTCATCGTGTCGCAGGTCAACGGTCGTCTAAGAAAAAAATGATAGATCAATTAAAGTCAGGGTTCTCCAGGATGCCAGTTCAGAACATAAGATATGATTCCGAGTAAGTCGATCCATGTGAAGGTAGGTTTAGTTAATTAGTTCATTTTGAAATTTAAAAATAAAATAAGGTGTGGTTGTGTCTCAGTCAACTAAGATTTAACCAAGTCTCAATCATGTGACATAACATATAAGAAAGAAAAAAATTCTAAAAAAATAACATGAATCTTCATGCAAGATCTCAAGAATATAGTATCGACTAAGACCTAACGAAGTCTCAATCGACTGAATTTATCAACGCTGAATACAATAGGAAGAGATGGCAGTAACAAATCTAGAGTAATAACACGTAAGTAGAACTTTCTTGTTTGTATCAGGCGAGATTAGCACTTTCTCTCTGCTAGAGAAGTCAGAGGAGGAGCATGGCTAGATGGAATCATGGCCTTCCATCACAAGAACATAAGATCACAAATAGCTGTAGAGGGCATAAGGTGATTTACTACCACTGTAACCAATGGAGAAATTATCCCTGTGTGTAGCTTGTCTCCAGGAGGTGCTTATAAAGGTGGCATATGATCATATGAGTTCGTTCATTTATAAGGATGAACAAATATACACGTTCATGCATGTAAACATTTGTGTTTGTACTATATTTCCTTACAAAAACATAGATGTCTTATGTCATAGTAGTGGTGGCGAGAAGATGGAGCAACATTTAGACCCTCACTTGAGCATCACGTGGACTCTGCTCTAAACATGAAGTGTGACATCATTCTAATTTCTAATCATATTAGACTAAGAGTGCTCAGGCCAAAGCTAATCACTCTAGCTAACTTAGTGCCAAACCCACCCCACCAGTCACTCACGGATGCCAAAAATCTAGTCGAACATAGCAAAGCAGAGCATAGTGAAAGCAGACAAGTGGTAGGTGGGCGGGAGCTAGATCAGATCGATCATTCACCCAACCGGGCCAGCCAACGACCATCCAAATCTAATCCATTCCCGAAATGCGTCACGCAAGTCCCCCATGGAGCTTCCCATCGCCTTCTTCGATGCTGCCTGGCTCTTCACCGGCCCGTCAAGTGCCTCATCTTTTACTACTATGTCGTCGACTTGGCCACCGTACTCCCGCTCCCAATAATCCTACATCTACGTAACCCACTACGAAGACCTACGTAACCTGCCTTTCTAAATCTTCTCGGCCCCCCTGATTTTCAGGGGGTGGGCCCCTTCGCGCCTAATGACCTACTAATAACACTCCACGTCGCTATTTACGTAAAGAACGTAACAACTATTACGTAGCTCTAGCATTACTCCTCCCGCTCCTCACTGCCTCCTGCTGCACACGCGACGCCATTTCTTCCTACTCGTCGGCACCCCGAGCACCGCGGTTGCTCCTACTCCAGCGGTCACGATGCCCTGACCTTCACGAAAACATATTGTGGAGCATAGGCTCATGGGAACCCCCTTATCTAGCCATCCAATTCTGCATCGCGATTCGTGCAAGAACTTTTCTCTTTTTTGTTTCTCCCGTATAGTTCAACATATGAACTTTAAACTTTTTAGGACAACAAAACATTCTAACAAGAATATGGGAAAAAGTATCAGATTTTTTCATGCATCATAAATACTAAAAATAAGATTTTTTTTTGTTTAAATAAATCTCATTTTGTATATTTTTGTTGGACCAAAAAATCTGAAAGTTTTATCCCACATTCTAGTAAGAATGTTTTGTTGTCCTGGAAAGTTTGAAGTTCATATGTTGTTTTGTTTTGAAGAAACAAAAAAGAAAAAATTTCATGTACTAAATTAGTTGTGTAGTGCGGATCTCAAAACAACATTGAAGGGTAAGGATAAGAGGTGTCCAGAAACCCGAGCTCAAAAAATCCGTGTCCCCTGACCTTCGTCCTCGCCTAGTCCCAGGAGGAGGATGCCTCATCTCCGCCGGCTCCCAGGACCAAAGTCTGATATTGTGCTGCGCCTTCTCATGCGAGGGGTTGCCCCGGCTAGGACCAACCCACTCTATAAGCACCATGTAGTATATAGCAGTATAACAGTAAGCTAGCTAGGTGTTTTTAGAACCAAGCTAGCTAGTTGTACTCCCTGTCCTACTCGGATACGACT
>NC_041389.1:191343812-191374295 GCF_002162155.2 Triticum dicoccoides | reverse complement strand
TTGCCATGGCGCCGGCACCGGTGCTCGACCGCTCCCTCGTTGTTGACCCACCATGAACCCGCTTGGCACTAAGCTACCTATCTTTTATTTAGAACCAAGCGCTAGCTATTCCTCGTCCAACTCGAATGCGACTTGTTGATTTTGTCCTTGGCTGGGCTTGGTTGATCGACGTGTGGCCTTGCTGCCTGGCTCGATCATTTTGTATTATTAGGATTCTAAAAAACGAACAAGTTACTTAGAACGCAGCACTGGGGGTTTGATGTAAAAATAAATCTCCTTTCAAATCTCAACCATTGATCTTTATGGTTAACATAAAATCACTGGATCATCATGTGCGAATGTGGTGATATGATATGCAATGTGGCGATGCTATCTTGGACCATTGATCATCTTGGATCATCGTGTGCGAAACACCGGGAATCATACATACATAGCATACTTGGGATAGAAAGTTGATACATTTTGCATCTTATAGGTTGTGCACAAGTGTCGTATCCGCCTATTCGGCAATGGTGTGGCGTCTCTCTAGAATTGTGCAACATGAGCATTTTCCGTGGATTCCACATTTTGTGCTCATTCCTTGGTTGCACGACCCCATTTATCTATCTGTGTGGGCTTTTCCGTGTGCCATTCATTGCTATTGGTCTACTTGTTTCACTTGCGAATTTGTGTATCTCTTTCAGCATTATTTGACTCTTGTTAGCAATTGCATCAAATTTTTGTGCCACTATCCTCACCAAGCTACTCCATAAGCCTTACTTGAGGTGTGAGAATTGACAAGATCCGGTACCAATTGTGCTACTTTCATAATACCATATTGGGTGATCATTGATCCATCTTCAAAATTGGAAAAGGTACATTTGGTCTAGTTATTTCCTTTATTCCACTCACATTTGCTTCAGTCTTTTGATGGATAGGCAAAGCACATCTACTTCGGTCTACACCAACAACGACGAGTTTGATGCCACGAAAAACTTCTTCGACGCCAAGATGGATGCTCAAATGGAGGAGCTCAAAGCCCTCATCAAGACCTACAAGCGGTCTTCCTCATCTTCGAGAAGACACTCAAGTGCACATGCTTCTGAGCTACCATCTTCGGCAAGATCGCAACAGCATCGACACCATCACCAATGAGAACTTGAAGGTAAAGAGCTCGACACCAACCACCACTCTACAAATTTACCATCTACATTGGCATCTTTGCCAAGCGACTTCAAGGCATCCTCGCCTTTGGACATACGGGATCTTCTCCAACAAGCACCTCAAGATTAAGCTCATGAGAAGCTCCCCAAGCTCAAGTCTGTGATTTCCACAAGCTACTACGACCTCGACACCGACCGCGAGATTCCTTTCTATGGGACTCAAGACCCCGAGGAGTATCTCGAGTGAGAGCGCAAGATGGACAACTACCTCAAGCTACATCAAGTCCCCTACGAAGATCAAGTGAAGTGTGCCACATGTACCTCCCACGACTACGCGTTGACATGGTGGCTTCACACACAGCTTCAAAGAGCTTCAACACGAGTTGGCCCAAGACGAAGAGAGCTATGAGGCGAGAGTTTTTGCCTTCCACCTACATGGAACATATTCTACGCCAATTCGAGAATGTTGTACAAATACCCAAGTCCATCGACGAGTACTTCAAGGATATGAAGAAAGCCTTGCGACGATAAGGCGTGCACGACCCCATTTCAATGAAGTTCCACTTCATGATGGGATTGAACAAAGACATCTCCAAGACTACCTTCCTCAAGAACTACAAGTCCCTCGACGACAAATACATTGGTGCTCTCGAGGCACAACAAGAACTCATGAAGGCCAAGGCTTCTCCACCCCAAGCACTCTTCATGATGACCAAGCTCCACGACAATGAGCATGAGGATAGTACCACCAAGATGTGCAAGCCCGATGAGCTCCAAGATGATGCTCCTAAGTTTGACTTCACCATCATTCCTCTTTGTGCCCTTGATGATGCCGAGTCTACCACGACTCTTTTCGAAGACGGCACGGCGACGACTACGACTACGGAGCCATTCAAGGACCATGCTTTGGAGGCGAGCGACATGGTGACGAGCAAGGATGATACTTCAATCTTTGGAGGCGAGAGTGATGATGTGCCATCTTAAGCCTTCATCCACGGTGACGGTGACGAGATGGTTGAGCATGGGATTTTCCCTTCGACCACGGTGACGCATGATGACTTGAGTGACTTTTGCCTCCATATTGAGAGTGAGAGTGACTTCACCGCTAGCCCTATATATGATGAGCTGCCCCAATTCCCTTGTGAGGAGAGCCACAACCCCCACTACTTGTGTGAAATGAGTGACTACACCATATGTGAGTTTGAGTGCACCTATTTTGAGAAAATGAGTGAGCCACCACATAGAGAGAGTGTGATAGTTGATAGGTCATGTGAGGTAACTTTTAACACTAACGACTTAACCTCTACCTCTATTGTGTCTTCTCATTTGATGCTAGGTCCCATATATGATGACGCACCGATACTCAATGACTTTGTCCTTCCTTTGCACAAGACGATGGCCATGGAGGAGTATGATGCACCCCACACATGGTTCCATCAAGTTGATGATGATGACCAGCATTTGGTCTCTACCACCTCACCTACACCACATGAGTGGAATGACAAAGGTAACATAGGTGAAGGTGATGCTATTGTCCCACTAGCGGACTATCTTGACATTGATTGCTTGCATGATGTTGATCCACCTATTGACATGCTTCATGCTAGTATGATTTCCCCATGCGACGATTTACCCATTTATGATGAGTTTTATGATTTCCATGTGGAGTCCATTCGTTGTGATGCCATGTTGCATAGGATTTCTTATGATAATTCTCTCGGTCACATCATGTTTGTTAATCTGCTTGACTTGTCATATGCTATGCATGAGATTAACCGTATGCCATATTTGCAATCTCATCGTAATGACTATACATATGCCATTAAAATAAACCCAATTTCCACTTATGGCATAGATGACAAGCCCATGGTTATTGGCATTTGTTTTTCTTGTGCTGATATTGATATACTCCCTTTGCATCATTTCAATCATATGCCATGCCATGACCACCATGTTACAGATATGCCTTGTTATGGATGTTGTTCCACTTCTCCATATTATGCTTCCTATTGCTCATGAGGAGACCCCCATAGCTTCCTCATACATGTTAGGAGATTTTGATCCATCCCATCCATTGCATGATTCCCATGATTGTGTGCACAATATGATCCCCATCAATGAAATTTATATTGTTGTGTCATATACTTGTATGCTCAATTGGTGTCCCCATCGTGTTATACATAACAACTATTCTTTCATGACGGATGATATGCTCTTATACCATGATTCAAATTTCTTCGAGCGCTTGTGCTAACTTTCACATGCACATACACATCATGATGGATGATGTGTACACTTACCATGCACACACATTCATTAGTTTGTGTCTCTTTTGTGTAGGTACCCATGAGTACTTGTCAACCTCACAATCCCATGAGTTGACAAAACGAGCTCTAAGAGCAATGATGACTTGGGATCCCATGGATTGTCTTTCACACCGATCCATTGCACAAAAACTTCATGCATTTCCTCTACATGGCCCTCACATGGTTATGGGTTATTTTCCATTAAATATCCTTTGCCCGTATTGCCATGTTCACTCTGCATGATATGCTCATTACTCTGCCTTTGCCATGCATTTGTGACCCATGTGTTGCCTTACACATGATGATTGATTCTAGACTTGTATGTGTATTCGCAAGCTTGGTGGAGTTATCACTTGTTATTGCCATGTTAGCTCTGTGCCCCATTCCTATGATGATACTATGATCTTGCTTTGTGTTCGTACTTGCGATATGTCATGTGCTATGTCTATGCCTATTATTTTCTCACATGACATGACTGCCATGATTTCCTCTAGTGTGTTGCATCTTTGCTCCACTAGTTTGCACGAATTGATTACTATGACCGCTTGCCTTGTTGCATCACCGATGATTCGTACTTGCTCGTTTCATGCGGTTGATGACAATCATTGCCATGCTTTGCACATGATTGCTATTGCTTCTTGTCATCTATCTCCATGTGTTGCCTCTCTCATGCTAGATGATTTGCCTTGTATTGAGTGCAACAATTCTTTTAGTCTTGCTTATGAGATTGACCCCATAGCATTCTTGCATATATTTGGATATTTTGACATATTTCTTGTGAAGCATGCTTGTCTTTCTTCTTTACACCATATACCTAGTGCCATGAGTATCTCCATTGTCACATCATATCATTCATGCACTTTGTGCTTCTAATGATTATGTGCAAGAGAAGAGAACCATCATGATGGATGATATGTTTATCTATCATGCACATACGTTCTTTGCTTTGTTGTGTGTATGTGTAGGAAACTTGGACTTCGTCTCAACTTCCACGTCACGTGAGTTGACAATCCGAGCTCTTGAGAGCGAACCACCTTCTGCCACGACGATTCTACATCACACTTGCTTGTACTTCGGCATTGTGAAGGACGCACTAGGACATGCTTTCAAGGTGATATCATTCTCTTTTGAGAACCCCCAAACCATGAGAATGAATATTGTGGATGCTGTCGTGGGAATGAGTCTGACAGTAGAAGTAGGGGGTACGTCGGAGAAGGGTCAGGCCCTAGCTACGGCGAGGTTGTACACATAGATTTACGAGTTCAGGCCCCTCATGGAGAAGGTAACAGCCCTACGTCTTGGTGCCTCGGAGGCTTGTCGATTGGAGTGTGGAATAGTTACAGGGGGTGCGAACCCTTGTGCCAGAGGGGAGCGGTGGCCTATATAGTGCGCTGGCCCCTCGCAGCCCTCAGTTACACAGGAGTTCAATGAGTGTTAAGTCTTGAACGTTACTGGTAACGCCTGTATTAAATGTTCTTTATGATGACAGACTCAATGCCTCACCGTTGCCATCCTGGGGTGACTCCAGGTATTCTGTAGTCGAGTGATTCTTGTCTTCCGAGTGAGATAATGATGGTCGAGTGGAATTGTGGTATCCGAGTGGAATCGTCTGTCGAGTGGATTGCACTTCAAGGGGATTTCAGTCGGTATCTACTGTTTAACTTTGCAGGCCTTGGCCTCTTGTGTGATGTCTTTGGGAAGGGCATATAGGTCAGGCCTAAGACCCTACCCTAGGTACATGCCACCATCATTAGCTCCCGAATGAATCATGGGTTGAGTGAAGAAGGGTTGGAATTGTCTTCAGCCCGGTTGAGTGTCCTGAAGACACTTCTTCAGGAATGCCTGACAATAAACTTGACATTTAATTCTCGTGAGTCTCCTAGATCGATTATGGGTTTTAGAATTTCCGAGTGGAGTATGCAGCACGGCTCTGAGCAGATTGGGTTTGGATATCTTCGGCGCTATCAAATGATTCGCCGTGTCCAGATTTCACGGGATTCAAAATTTTGAGAAGCGCGCGGGACGGGGCGTTGCGCGGTAAGCGGGGCAGGTGGATAGGGACTCCTTGATCCTCGCACCACCTTTTTTGCCACGTATCGGGACTATGTCGGTTGCGGGATGTGCTAGGATCGCACGGGCCCACGGGGCAGTCACTCGGGTGCTAAGCCATAAAAGGCACTGTTGCCGATGCGTGGTATTGTGCTCCCCATCTACCTCTTTCCTCTCTGCTTCTCCGCCTCTTCTCTCCCAAGCGCCTCGCCCTTCAACCAACTCCTCTCAAGCTCCGCATCAATGGCAAAGGACAAGACTGCGGCTCTGGAGCATGCAAAGAAGACGTCGGCTAAAGGCAAGAAGGCGGTGAAGGGGTCGACCTCGCGGTCCGCACTTCCGCCTGGTTGGATCCACAGAGATTGGATCCCCTCCACCGTCTCGGAGGAGGATCTGCTAAATCTCACCACCAATGGCCTGACTGCGGAGGGGTCTTGGAGGTTGCCATAGGGGGAGATCGAGCCCGCGCCACGTGAGGGCGAGCGCGTTCTCCTCACAACACACGTCGATCAAGGTTTCTCTCTTCCCCCTCACCCGTTCTTCGGAGGTTTCTTGAACTTCTTTGGTGCTTAGATCCACCATTTTCCTCCCAACACCATCTCTTATCTTGCTGCATATGTTTCGATGTGTGAGCATTTCTTGGGGTGTCAACCACACTGGGGATTGTTCAAGCATATTTTCACTTGATGATCTTAGTCAGTGAAGAAAGCTAATCCAACTGACGAAAGGACGCACGTGATCCAAATGTGCAGGGGTAAGAAATCCAGATGAGGGGTAGGAGCCCTTTTCCTGCTATGACCTTTCCTGAATCTGTTAGAGGGTGGCAGTCGACCTGGTTCTATTGTAAAGATGTCCCGACTCCTGGTCAGTCAACTGGTCTTCCTCCTTTTTCTCTGGAGATACTCCGCACCCCTTGCTCATTGACTGTAGAAGAACATGAGAAGGGAGAGGTGGCCATCTTGGTTGAAGCAGTTGTGGCGGTGATCCTGGGCGTAGTGACTGGCATGGATCTACTGGAGGTGTTTCTCAATCGACACATCCAGCCTTTGCAAGCCCACGACCACCCCATGTGGATGTACTCAGGCCTAGAAGACACCGCTTGGACCCACCCGGAGGAGGTCGGAGAGGATAAGGTGGCACAGTGGCTTCGGAGCATCACTAGGAATAAGGACAACCCACACGGAGCGAAATGGATCTTGCCATTCAACGCTGAACATCCTCCCGGAGAGGTCTGGCCTGACTTGTCGAGTGTTTTTCCTTTTTTCCTTCAATATGCAATTGTACTGGAATCCGACTGAACTGTGTAATATGTGTCTTTTAGGCATTCACAAACATGTACTCGCCCGTGCCAAACGGAGAACCACACCATGGAGGAGCGGAGAGCAAGGTCAGTGACAACATTGAGTATGCAGAAAACAGCAGTGATGATGTCAGTGATGACTCTGATGATGATGATGATGATGATGAGGTCAAGTCACCGCCACGCTCCGAGCGTTGATCCAAGCAGTCACAAGACCCTGCGGTTGATCATGGCAAGGCTGCGGTGTCGAGTGTGAAGACCCAGAAGCGCAGTCGTACGACTACTCCTGAGCCGAGTGAGAAAGTTGCCAAGCGGGCAAAGGTCGTTCCTCCTAAACCTTGGAAGGCTCTTCCCAGAATCAAAGTTGTCGTGCTTGTTGCTTCGGCGTAAGTATTTATTTCGTTTCTTCATTGCTGTTGTGGACTTTTTTGTTTGTGTTTGATTGAGTGAGATCTTGGACCTCCACGGGCGCAACTTCTGGGGCGTCCCACCTGGAGATTGACAACGAGAAAGTTGATGCGGATACTGCGGACATGGACACTTCTCAAGCAGGTATGACTTTGCAAATATGCTTATGCCTTGTTAACTGTATTGGTGGTCGACTAGAACTTTGCTCTGTTAGGATATGCTATCTGTAACTACTGCTTCATTACTCGCAAGATGTCCGTAGATGGGCGTTTTGGAACCTTTAATGTGCATCTATCATGGGTTTGTGCCTTGAATCTGTACACCCACTGGGTGTTTTCATTTGTTGTGTAGTTTTTCTTCCATTCGTGTCGCTCAGGCCATGTCGAGCAAGGTTTTTGGTCACCCACTGGGTGTAGTCCCTGAGACCCGTGTTGAATGGTTGATTCGGCGGGGGCCTTAGAATACGTTTGTTTGCCGCTCTTCACTCGATCCGGTCAGGCCATACTGAGTGGGTAACTAAACTAGTGGGGGCATGTTGAGTGCACCCACTGGGTGTAGTCCCCGAGACCACTGTCGACTGCGAGCAGTCGACGGGGGTCTGAGAACAAGGAGTTTTTTTTTACTTTTTCACTCGGTTCGGTCGGGCCGTACCAAGTGGTCAATTGGTCCAGTGGGGGCATGCTGAGTGCACCCACTGGGTGTAGTCCTCGAGACGGCTATCAACTCCGGGCAGTTGGCGGGGGTCTGAGAACACTTCTTTTTCATAAGAGCAATCTAAACTTGATCCTCTCCACTCGAAAGTGGAGGGTCTTTGCATTTTGTCGACTGAATTCTCTTTTTCTTGATCTGAAATCTTGTGAACTTGGAACCCAGTATGTCTCCCTAGAGAAGGAGAAGATCCAACTCCAGCTCGAACTAGAGCATGCCAAGAAGAGCCTGAAGGACGCACAGGCTGAAGTGAAGACCATGGGAGGTAATATTCTGCTGACTGTAAGCTTTACAACTTCTTCTTGTCCGTCCTTTGAACTGAGTGATTCCACTCGAACAGATGTGCGTAGTGAAAATCGTCAACTCCAAGCACGACTGAAGAATGTTATTTCTATAGACACCATGAAGCAGGCGCTAGAGAGGAAAGACACCGAACTTGCGGGAGCGCAGAAGGTGGCGCGAGAGAAAACTAAAGCAGCTAAGAAGAAGCTTGCTTCAGTCGGCAAATTGGAAAAGGAGAATAAAACTCTGAAAGCTGCTGTTGAGGAGGTGAAGAAAGAGGCTACTCAGCTGAAGGAGGAGAAAGTCGTCTTGACGAACAAGGTGTACAAGCTCACTCGGAAGAGAGACGACCTGGAGGCTTACTTGGGAAGCCTTGCGTAGAAATTGTACATCATGCTCGAAGGTAACCTTTCTCGCTCGAGTGAATTCTGTTACATTGCCGACTCATACGATGTTGCTACTGACTCATATTTTCCCTTTTTGCGCAGAATTCTGCCAGAATTTTGAACAGGAGACCGACCGGATTGAACCAGGCCTAGACCCCATGAAGTCACTCGTCAAGAATGAAGCTGCCCTGAACATATTGTGACTCGAAGCTTGACTCTAGAGCGTCTTGGATTATATCACTCGACTGAAGGTGGCACTGTCAAGGATAGATAAAGAGTTGTGGCCAGAGGACAATCTTCAGAACGACCTCGAGTCTCTGATGACTCGGCTCAATGATATCCCAAGTCGAGTGCAGGTGTGGAAGAAATCAGCTGCTCGCTGTGGAGCCGACGTGGCCCTCTCACTCGTCAGAGTCCATTGCAAGGATGCCAAAGAAGAGAAGTTGAAGGCTCTCCAAGTGTCGAACACAAAGAAACTCCAATTCAAATCCTTCATGGAGACTTTCATTGAGACAGCCACTCGCATAGCTGAAGGCATCGACTTGGACACTTTCGTTGAGCTAGCGAGCCCTCCTCCTGCTGAGTGAACAAAAACACTTGATTTATTTGCCTCGGAATGCCGAGTGATCCTGTAATAGTTAAACTGCTTCAGGCTTGATATCTGAATACTTTTGCTTGTGTTTCCATACTTGATGGTTTTATCTGAACTTGGTGGATTTATCTGAATATTGCTTTTCTTCTTACAAAATGCTTTTTAACTTAGGCAAAACTGATTCACAACTAAGCCTCCGAGTGGGAGGATTGCTCTCACTCGGAGTAATTTTTTTACTTAGGCAAAGCTGGTTCGCAGCTAAGCCCCGAGTGGGAGGATTTCTCTCCACTCGGAGTAGTTTTCTAACATAGGAGAAACTGGTTCGCGGCTAAGACCCAGAGTGGGAGGAGAGCTCTCCACTCGGAGTAGTATTTTAACTTAGGCGAAACTGGTTCGCGGCTAAGCCCCCGAGTGAGAGGATTGCTCTCCACTCAGAGTGGTTTTTTAACTTAGGAGAAACTGGTTCACGGCTAAGCCCCCGAGTGGGAGGATTGCTCTCCACTCGGAGTAGTTTTTTAACTTAGGCGAAACTGGTTCGCGGCTAAGCCCCCGAGTGGGAGGATTTCTTTCCACTTGGAGTAGTTTTTTAACTTAGGCGAAACTGGTTTGTGGCTAAGCCCCTGAGTGGGAGGATTGCTCTCCACTCGGAGTAGTTTTTTAACTTATGTGAAACTGATTCGCGGCTAAGCCCCCGAGTGGGAGGATTGCTCCCCACTCGAAGTAGTTTTTTAACTTAGGTGAAACTGGTTCGCGGCTAAGCCCCTGAGTGGGAGGATTGTTCTCCACTCAGAGTAGTTTTAGGCGAAACTACTTCGCGGCTAAGCCCCCGAGTGCGAAGATTGCTCTCCACTCGGAGTAGTTTTTTTTAACTTAGGTGAAACTGGTCCACGGCTAAACCCCCGAGTGTGAGGATTACTCTCCACTCGGAGTAGTTTTTTAACTTAGGCAAAACTTGTTCGCGACTAAGCCCCGAGTGGGAGGATTGCTCTCCACTCGAAGTAGTTTTTTAACTTAGGCGAAACTGGTTCACGGCTAAGCCCCCGAGTGGGAGGATTGCTCTCCACTCAGAGTAGGTCTTGACTTAGGCAAAACTGGTTCGTGGCTAAGCCCCCGAGTGGGAGGATTACTCTCCACTCGGAGAAGTTTTTAACTTAGGCGAAACTGGTTCGCTGCTATGCCCCCGAGTTTTTTTCAACTTAGGCGAAATCGGGTTCCGCAGCTAAGGGGGGGTGATTAGACCCTCAACTAGTAAAGGTAGCAGTTTTTTAAGTTTTTCAAGTTGAGGTTGGAAATTAGCACAATTTCAGACATTCACAATACAAATCAAGCAAGCATGCAAAGAGTATATGAGTACCGGAAAGTAAAGCGTGCAACTTGCAAGAAAGTAAAGGGATGGGATTGGAGTGTGCAAACGCAATTGGAGACACGGAGAATTATGGCATGGTTCCAATAGGTGGTGCTATCGTACATCCACGTTGGTGGAGACTTCAACCCACGAAGGGTAACCGTTGCATGAGTCCACGGAGGGCTCCACCCACAAAGGGTCCACGAAGAAGCAACCTTGTCTATCCCACCATGGACATCGCCCACGAAGGACTTGCCTCACTTGGGTACACGAAGTAGGCGATCTCCTTGCCCTTACAAACTCCTTGGTTCAACTCCACAATCTTGACGGAGACTCCAAAGTGACACCTAACCAATCTAGGAGACACCACTCTCCAAAAGGTAATAGATGGTGTGTTGATGAAGAACTCCTTGCTCTTGTGCTTCAAATGATAGTCTCCCCAACACTCAACTCTCTCTCACAGATTTGGCTATGGTGGAAAGATGATTTGAGTGGAAAGCAACTTGGGGAAGGCTAGAGATCAAGATTCTTGTGGTTGGAATGGAATGTCTTGGTCTCAACACATGAGTAGGTGGTTCTCTCTCGGAAAATGAGTAGTGGAAGTGTAGGCACGTTCTGATGGCTCTCCTCACGAATGAAGGATGGGTGGAGGGGTATATATAGCCTCCACACAAAATATAGTCGTTACACACAAATTCCCAAACTCGGTGAGACCGAATAGTGAAACTCAGTCAGACCGATTCAGTCCAAAATGTGAACGTTAGAGTTTTCGGTGGGACCGACAAGGTCAACTCGGTGGGACCGATGTGCTAGGGTTAGGGTAAAACCTCAACTCGGTTTGACCGATTACACAAACTCGGTGAGACCAATTTTGGTAATAAGCAAACAGAGAATTGGTCAAGCAAACTCGGTGGGACCGATTGCATATCTTGGTGAGACCGAAATTATTGCAATAGGCAACAGAGAGTTTGCAAGCCCATCTCGGTGAGACTGAGATCCCATCAGTGAGATCAAACTGATTAGGGTTTCTGGCAGTGCCTATGTCAAAAGAACTCGGTGGCGCTGGATAGATCAAATCGGTGGGGCCGAGTTTGACTTTAGGTTTAGGACATATGTGGAAATGAGAAAGTGGTTGAGGGCTTTGGAGCATATCACTAAGCACTTTGAGCAAGCAAGCCATTAAGCAACACGTCATCCCCTTTTAATAGTATTGGCTTTCCTATGGACTCAATGTGATCTTAGATCACTAAAATGAAAAATTAGAGTCTTGAGCTTTTGCCAATGTTTGTCCTTAGCATCTTGAAGGGTTCCACATCCTCTTGTCCATGCCACTCCAATGTTGAACTTATCTGAAATATACTAGATGAAAATATTAGTCCAACAAGAGATATGTTGACATTAATTACCAAAATCACTCAGGGAGCACTTGTGCTTTCAATCTTCCCCTTTTTGGTAATTGATGACAACATGCATAAAAGCTTTAGATAAGGATATAAGGAAATAGCAAGTAAAGCTTTGGAAAGACATGTAACATTCTTATGCTCCCCCTACATGTATGAAATCATGTGATTATGGTATATGAGTGCATGAGAATGCATAAGCATGACAGAGCAAGCAATGAATTACATGTATCTTGGCTATATGCATCAGAGCAAATGGTGCGGAAATATACCTTCATGTTCATGAGTCCTTCTTGCAAACAATATATACTTCAGCAAGAGATCCTCATGCACATGAGTGTGATGCATATACTTACCTTGTGGTCTTGAGCTAACTTTGGAAGAGATGAACCTGAGTAAACAAGGTTAGATAACACAAGAACATCTACTAGACAGAGCAAGAACGAGAGACCACAAGAGTACCAAGACTGGGATGACATGTAGAGAGTGAGCACTTAGTACTCTAGTTGGTCATAGACATGTCCCCAAAGGGTAAAGATATGCAATGAATTCGAGGAAATTTTCTTCCCTTGGAACTAAGCTCTCTCCCCCTGAATATGATATTGGGTAATGAGAGAAGATTGGGAAAGAAAATCAGAGCAAACAAGAAAATCGGAGCAAAATAATCATAACACATACTAACATGTCTTTCCCCTTTTGAAGACATGAGACATATCTCCTATTATGAATAAGAAGCATCAGGAGAAGCTTTAGGTGTGGATTCTCTCTTATGTGATAAGCTTTGATGTGCTCTCTCCCCCTTTGACATCAATTTCCAAGAAGGGATCTTCTGGAGCATGAGTCAAGTAGGTTTGGTCCTTGAGTCACATTACAAAGCAACATGTAATACAAGATGCTGGTAGAGGACAAGAATCATTTGGTGGAGTTGGAACAAATATGCAGGATGCATATGGCAAAGTGTTTTCTCGGCATTGAAATCAGTAACACCGAGTTGTTATCTTCAGTGGCGCCGAGGTGGTTTGGTTTAGCCAAAAGAAACAAATCGGTGAGGCCGAGTTCAACACAAAGAGAAAACAATTGTCATCTCGGCTCACTTAGGCAAATAAGAACTCACAAAGATTTGCAAGGAATTAACGGAATGATTTGCAATGAATTGGATGCAGGGAATGCAGAACATAACAGAGAAAAGAAAAGAAATCTAGATGAAGTTTTTTTTGAAAGGGGAACAAGCATGCACGAGACAAATGCAAGAACAAGGTCGGCGACAAGGTCACCTATGTTAGAGTATATTGACTTAGGAGTCAAGTGAAGGCACTTGATCATAGGTCATACTCATCGTTTAAGCTCAAAATGGGGTTGCCATTTTTCGTTTAAGTATTTTGATGTATTCACATCTTGTTCAGTTGCTTTGACCCATGTCTTGGGGTAAAGCTTCTCTAAGATGGAATGACATACCTTGGTGGTGGTGATCTTGATCATGTAGTTGAACTTGTGTAGGGTGCTCAAAGTTGATGTAGTTCATCAAGAGTTGGGAGCACCACTTGGAGTTAAAGTTCATCTTCCTACATGAGTTAGTCTTGCAAGGAAGAGCACTTGTGTATCCAAAATGACAATCATGAAATTTGATATAAAGAAATAGTCAAAGGATATATTGAATGGATTTGTGCTTCCTTGTCTTCAACCACCATTTTATACAGACTTGGAGATGTAGAGATTGCTTAGAATGTGATTGAGTTGCAATCTCATAGAGTTGAGCTTATCCAAGCACCTACAATGGTTAGATAGCATGTAGGAGTACAATAATATCCAAGACATATGATCATCATCATAAGAGAAATATCAAGGATTGGTCAAAGAAAGACTCATGCCTTGCATGCATCCAAATGGAGTTTCTACTCCAAGTTTGAGGCATCAATGATGTTCAATTCACCTCTCAAACGGCAAAACAATTTCTCATCAAGCGGTTTGGTGAATATATTCGCGAATTGCTTATCGGTACGAACATGCTTAAGTTTGATATCTTCCTTAGCAACATGATGTCGACTAAAATGATGACAAACTTCAATATGCTTAGTTCGAGAATGCTGCACGGGATTATGAGCAGTCTTAATAGCACTCTCATTGTCACAAAGCAATGGAACATGTTTCACATATATCCCATAATCTTTAAGAGTTTGGGTCATCCAAGGTAACTGAGCACAACATGAACCGGCGGCAATGTATTCCGCTTCGATGGTGGATAAGGATACCGAGTTTTGTTTCTTGGAGGACCAAGACACAAGAGATCTACCAAGAAATTCACAAGTACCCGAAATGTACTTTCTATCAACCTTGTCACCAGCATAGTCCGAGTCCGAGTAGCCAACAAGATCAAAAGAAGACCTCTTGGGATACCAAATGCCAAAGTTTGGTGCATGAATTAAGTATCTCACTATCCTTTTCACAGCCTTAAGATGACATTCTTTGGGGGCCGCTTGATATTGTGCACACATGCACACACTTAGCATAATATCGGGATGGGAGGCACATAGATATAACAATGAACCAATCATAGAGCGGTAAACCTTTTGGTCAACCAGTTTGCCATCCTTTGTCAAGTCAAGATGTCCACTAGTAGGCATGAGGGTACTCATACCTTTGCATTCCTGCATGTTGAACTTCTTGAATAAGTCTTTGGTGTACTTTGTTTGAGAGATAAAGGTTCCTTCCTTAGTTTGCTTGATTTGCAAACCGAGAAAGAACTTGAGTTCACTCATCATAGATATCTCCAACTTCTCCGACATTAGCTTTCCAAACTTTTCACTAAAATGAGGGTTAGTTGAACCAAATATGATATCATCAACATAATTTGGCACACAAATAATTCACCTTAACCCTTTTAGTAAAAAGTGTAGAATCAAATTTACCAATTTCAAAGCCTTTTTCAATAAGAAACTTAGTCAAGCATTTATACCACGCTCTAGGAGCTTGTTTAAGACCATAAAGAGCTTTGTGAAGTTTGTAAACATGGTCGGGTTTCTTAGGATTAACAAAGTCGGGAGATTGTTTAACATAAACTTCCTCCTCAATTTTACCATTAAGAAAAGCACTTTTGATGTACATTTGATATAAGGTGATGTCATGATGATTGGAATAAGCAAGTAAGATACGAATGGACTCCAGTCTAGCAACGGGGGCATATGTCTCACCATAGTCCATACCTTCGACTTGAGTTTAGCCTTGAGCAACGAGACGAGCCTTGTTGGCTACAATTTGTCCATCTTCATCTGGTTGTTCTGAAACACTCATTTGGTCCAAATGACATTGTGCTTCTCATCGGGCTTTTCAACCAACGTCCACACTTGGTTCCTCTCGAAATTGTGTAGCTCTTCATGCATAGCGTTCACCCAATCTGGATCATCAAGAGCATCTACAACCTTCATAGGTTCAATGCTAGAAATGAATGAGTAATATTCACAAAAATTAGCCAAACGAGTTTTAGAGCGAGTAATTCTCCCGGTTTTGATATCATCAATGATTTGTTCGACGGGATGATCTCTTGAGACTCTTGCTCGAACTCGTCAGAGCTTTTGTTTGGGTTAGGGTGGAACACCCTCTTCATTGTCTTGTTCTTCCTCTTGTCTTTCTTCGTTGTTTTTGGCGTCGT
Source organism: Triticum dicoccoides (assembly GCF_002162155.2). Taxonomy (NCBI): domain Eukaryota; kingdom Viridiplantae; phylum Streptophyta; class Magnoliopsida; order Poales; family Poaceae; genus Triticum; species Triticum dicoccoides. Next base: position 191,358,731 of record NC_041389.1, on the reverse strand, counting down.
TTTTCTCCCGTGGAGGTGGAGACGGAGGTCGTCAAGGTTCATCTTGTTGTACATCCTCGTTTTCATCGTCTTGATGTGTCCCACTCGTGGATGCCTCCAAGTCAACTTGTGGTTCACCTTGGCGTGAAGTTGAGGCTTCCACTTGGACGGACGAGGTACTATCCTTTACCTCCGTTGGGCGAATCTTGCCAATAAACAAGTCTTGTATAGCTTCTGAAGGATCTTTGTCACCTACATCAATTGGCAATTGCTCTACTTGCGAGCCGTTAGATTCATCAAACTTCACATGTACCATCTCTTCAACCTTTCGGGTGAAATTTTTGTAGACACGGTATGTGTGAGAGTTTGAGCCATAACCTAGTAGGAAACCTTCATGAGATTTAGGAGCAAACTTCGAAGGATTATGCTTATCAAGAATGTAGCACTTTGAGACGAATACCTGAAAGTATCAAACTTGGGGTTTGTTACCGGTGAGAAGCTCGTATGCCATCTTGCCGAGTAGCTTGTGAAGATATAGACGATTCGTTGCATGACAAGCTGTCTCAACCGCTTCCGCCCAAAAGTGTTTTGGCATCTTGTACTCATCAAGCATTGTTCTCGCCATTTCGATGAGCGTCCGGTTCTTCCTCTCGACAACTCCATTTTGCTGAGGTGTGTACGTAGCCCAGAACTCATGTGAAATCCCTTCTTCGTCAAGAAAGGTGTCCACATTGGCGTTCTTGAACTCCGTTCCATTGTCACTGTGAACCTTCTTGATCTTCACTTCAAATTGGTTTTGGGCCTTCCTAGCAAAGTTTTTAAAGATCTTTTGGACCTACGATTTATCGTCAAGAAAGAACACCTGATGATGACATCAATACCATTGTTACATCCACAGCCCCTATTGCTACATATACTGGACCAATTACTAGAGCACGCGCCCGCCAATTAAATTATCAGGTACTTTCGTTTCTTGTTAATGATTCTAATGTTCATGAGAATATGATGTTGTCTAAATTGGATACATTTGTTTTGCTTACAAATGAAGGGCCTAGCTTGGAGAAGGATGGACATTGGAGCACGAACAAGCATGGAGATGATAGCATGTGCAAGGGGAACAAGAACGGAGTTACGAGTGATGATTTCAGGACTTTGAAGCCACCATAATGGGTGCATGAAGCCTTGGACGAAATATACAAGATGCCACTTCATAAATTTTGTCCCGAGGCTATTCTAGGTGCTGCGTCACCTTATTATTCGGCCAGGCTATTTTTAGAGTCCGTATGTGTGGGGAAACAAGAGATAGGGTTGATTTCGGACCCCTCCACCAAGGGCCACGAAATCCCCCCCCCCTCTTCCTCCATATATACAGCCCTTAGGGCACCGTTTAGACTTTGGGTTTTGTTTAGACTAAAGTTCGCCATAGATGCAACTTCGCGTACTTCGTTTGTGTTCAACGACCAGACAAAGGCGTCACAGAACCCCACCTTGATCAATAAAGCTTTCATCTTATATTCGCAATATCCAGATTGCAATCTCAGTTTCTTGCTTGTTCTTCGTTTGCTCGCAGGAAACAGACCCTCGTGGTCAGGTTGATCGTGCTCCGGCATGGTCAATAACCTCTCAGAGTTGGTTTAGTGGTTGCTAAGGCGCGATGTCCTCGCACGTTCGTAGTCGGATCATCAAAGTCGATTTCCACAAAAGCGATATCCATCATCTCATCGAAAGACGGGATACCTTTGCCTCTATCAAGTGGTATCAGATTTCCAGGTTGCTCGGTGAGATTTTATGGTTTTTCGTAGTTTAGATCGAGTCTGTTCTTCATACCTATAGTCCACGAAAAAGCCAAAAAATTAGGGTTAGTTCATCCCATCCGAACCAATCTGAGCCTTTGCATAATCTTTTCTGTATTTGCTTTGTTGAATTTGCGGTTGCATCATCGTGTCAAGTTGCTGGTCTTAGCGTCTAGTCTTTTAGAGTTTCGAGTTCTGTTCACAGGTTGTCACGTCGCCGCTGCCATATATCACCACCGCATCATTATCGTCGTTGCTGCCATATACCACCACCACATATTCACCACCAATCCGAATCCATATACGCCACCACATATCCGCCGCCATCACGCCAATCCGAGTCCACCTGCAACATATATCCGCCACCTGTCCGAGTTCCACCAGATTCATCTCCGCCACCAGTCCGAGTTCCACCAGATTCATCTCCGCCACCAGTCCGAGTTCCACCAGTTTCATCTCCGCCACCAGTCCTATTCCGAGTCCAGTATTTTGTTACTCTGTTTTGGTTTTCCGGATCACGCCATACTCCGAGTCGGGACAGAGAAGGACTCCTTAATTTCCGTGCTACCCGCAGTAGAGAAATAGTTCCAAACTCAAAAAAAACTAAGTCTGGAAAATTCTGGCTAGGCAGTTTTTAGACCATTTGTAGACTTTTTCGAAAAAAAATTGTTGCGGAGCAAAAAAAAAGAGGAAAAAAAGTGCAAAAAAAGGGAAAAAAAGAGAGAGAAAAATTCAGAGTGTGCTCCTCTCTTGTTTACGTGCCGCGCCGTGATTTTGTTGGTGTTCTAGGCTCGCGTCTCTAGCACAGTCTAGCCTAGGACCAGCACAGTACCGTCATTGAGCGTTTATTCAACTTTGCATCTCTGAATTGATTATTGCTGACCCTTTTTGCTACAATATTATAAGCCTTCCCAGCTCCACATACATCTATGTCGTGCGTTTGACTCTCCCTGGTAATCGCTCTATCCAAGCTTTGAGAGTTTTAACTATAACGGTAGCCGATCACCGCCTGCTACTGGGTAAGAACTGGTAAGAATTTGAGATTTGCTTCACGGGTTTGTGATACACCACCACCACTTCTTAGTAGTCTGTAGGATCATATTCTTGTGTGTTTCTATTTGCTGCTAACCATGGAAGGATCACAAGCCGATGAGACTGATTGGGAGAACCTGACGAACAAACAGCTACATGATAAATTTCAGCAAATGATGAGTGGACAGGTGCAAGATGTGCTAAACAGATTTGACGAGGCCATGGAGAAGATAGATGGCATTGAGAAGACGTTCGAAACAAAGCTTGATAGCAAGTTTAATGAATTGCTTGCGCGTTTTCCACAACCACCGCCGGCTGCACCTATCGCACCTCTGCAACAACAACAACTACAACAACGCCCCCTTCCGAATAAGTATGGACGAGCACAGCGTGTTCCTATTGAGCCAGGACAAAATTCTGGTGCTGCTGCTACTGCTGTTGGTGCTTTTGTAGCTCCTGCTGTTACTGCAGAGGTGGAGGACTATTATGAGGATGAGCTTGATCAAAATCAGAACTACGTGCAGCCACCAGCACCACCACCAGCAGGTCGACCTCAGGTATATATTCGCAACGGTAGGCCTGCACTACCACCTCAGGTACGAGATAATGACCATATTCCGAAACTGAAATTGAATATTCCACCATTTGAGGGTAGATATGTTCCTGATATATATCTTACTTGGGAGTTAGAAACTGAACAACGTTTTACATGTTTACAATATCCCGAGGAGAGACAGGTTGCTGCTGCTGTTTGTGCTTTCACTAGTTTTGCATGTGGATGGTGGTCTGAACATTGTAGATTATATCCTATTCCAACTACTTGGGCTGCTTTGAAAACTGCTATGCGTACTCGTTGGGTTCCACCATATTATCAACGTGAATTGCTTCAAAAATTGCAGCGTTTAAGACAAGGAAAAAATTCTGTAGAAGAATATTATCAGGAATTACAAACTGGCATGATTAGATGTGGTATTGTTGAGGAGAATGAAGCTATGCTTGCATGTTTTATAGGTGGATTAAATAGAGAGATTCAGACCATTCTAGAGTATAAGGAGTATACTAATATCACTCGTTTATTCCATCTTGCTTGTAAAGTTGAACGTGAAGTGCAGGATCGACAAGCATTGGCGCGAACTAACTTTTCTGCAGGTCGACTTTCATCATGGACACCGCGTGCATCCTCTACTTCCACTACACCAGCACCTCCATCAGCTGCTACCTCCAGCCGTGATACAAGAAAGCAGGCACAACCACCACTATCTGCCAAGAGCGCACCTGTTGGGCCTACACGGAGCTCTTCTTCTTCCATGGCATCAACAGGGCACACAAGTGATATTATTTGTCGTTGTTGTAAGGGAAGAGGTCATTATGCGAGAGAATGCAAATCTCAGCGTGTGATGATTGCTACTGAGGATGGTGGGTATGAGTCCGCGAGTGACTACGATGAGGAGACTTTGGCTCTTATTACACGTGAAGAACATGGTGGAGAAGATTCTGATCATGACACACAATACATGGCTCCTGAAGACGCTGACAGGTATGAATGTTTAGTTGCTCAACGTGTTTTGAGTGTGCAGGTCACACAAGCTGAGAAAAATCAGAGGCACAATTTGTTCCATACAAAGGGAGTTGTGAAGGAACGTTCTGTGCGCGTCATCATAGATGGAGGGAGCTGCAACAACTTGGCTAGCATGGAGATGGTGGAGAAGCTATCTCTCACCACAAGACCACATCCACATCCTTACTACATCCAATGGTTCAACAACAGCGGCAAGGTTAAGGTAACATGTACTGTTCGTGTGCATTTTAGTATCTCTACATATGTTGATTATGTTGATTGTGATGTGGTACCTATGCAAGCATGTTCCTTATTACTTGGTCGACCGTGGCAATTTGATAAAAATTCTGTACACCATGGTAGAAACAATCAGTATACTCTTGTTCATAAGGATAAACATATTACTTTGCTTCCTATGACTCCTGAGTCCATTTTGAAAGATGATATTAATAGAGCTAATAAAGCAAAACAGGAGAAAAATAAGAGTGAAAATCAGATTGTGGCAAAAGAATTTGAGCAACAAATGAAGCCTAATAGTAAACCATCTAGTGTTGCTTCTGAAATTAAATTGAAAAGTGCATGTTTACTTGCCACTAAATCTGATATTGATGAGCTAGATTTTAGCAAATCTGTTTGCTATGCTTTTGTGTGCAAAGAGGCATTATTTTCATTCAAGGACGTGCCTTCCTCTTTGCCTCCTGCTGTCACTAACATTTTGCAGGAGTTCGCTGACGTCTTTCCACAAGACGTGCCACCGGGATTACCGCCTATTCGAGGGATTGAGCATCAGATTGACTCAATTCCCGGTGCTTCACTGCCAAACCGTGCGCCATACCGTACCAATCCAGAGGAGACGAAGGAGATTATGCGTCAAGTACAAGAGCTTCTCGACAAAGGTTATATACGCGAATCCCTTAGTCCTTGTGTTGTTCCTATTATTCTAGTGCCGAAAAAGGATGGTACATCGCGTATGTGTGTTGATTGTAGAGGCATTAATAATATTACTATTCGTTATCGTCATCCTATTCCTAGGCTAGATGATATGCTTGATGAATTGAGTGCTCTACAATATTCTCCAAAGTTGATTTGCATAGTGGATACCATCAAATTCGTATGAAATTGGGGGATGAATGGAAAACAGCATTTAAAACTAAGTTTGGATTATATGAGTGGTTAGTCATGCCTTTTGGGTTAACTAATGCACCTAGTACTTTCATGAGATTAATGAACGAAGTTTTACGTGCTTTCATTGGACGATTTGTGGAAGTTTACTTTGATGACATATTGATTTATAGCAGATCTTTGGAGGAACATTTGGAACATTTACGTGTTGTTTTTATTGCTCTACGTGATGCGCGTTTGTTTGGTAACCTTGGGAAGTGCACCTTTTGCACCAACCGAGTGTCTTTTCTTGGCTATGTTGTTACTCCACAGGGAATTGAAGTTGATAAAGCCAAGATTGAAGCTATTGAGAGTTGGTCGCAGCCCAAAACGGTCACACAAGTGAGGAGTTTTCTTGGCCTCGCTGGATTCTATAAGCGTTTTGTGAGAGATTTCAGCACCATTGCTACACCTCTCAATGAGCTTACAAAGAAGGATGTGCCTTTTGTTTGGGGTACCGCACAGGAAGAAGCCTTCATAATGTTGAAAGATTAGTTGACACATGATCCTTTACTCCAACTTCCTGATTTTAATAAGACTTTTGAGCTTGAATGTGATGCTAGCGGAATTGGATTAGGAGGTGTGTTATTACAAGATGGCAAACCTGTTGCATACTTGTCAGGACCCCGACTCAATGCCACATCGATCTAGCATGTAACACCTCATATCACTTTGCGGCCTCACGCACGGTATTCCCACGGGTGTCGCCTTACCTTTGCCCGGGACCGTTTGTGCCTTTTGGCACACGTATATGATAGTGTCGCTAGCATCCATATGATGAGGAGCCCGGGCTGACATGGCTAGTCGTAAACCCAAAGTGGCACAGACTTACAGGGACAGGCATCCATGACCCAGCATCGAACGTGTCGGTCATCAGCGAGTGAATCTAGGCTATAGCACTGGGCTAGCAGGACTCCGATGAACCGGGCTGTAGCGGGCTAACAGGACTCCGGTATTCATTGCGTGACATTTCCCCGAAGGGACAGACACAGGAACGAAGAAGGACACATGCCGGCCAGCCTAAGTGTTCCGGAGCAGTAGCAAGCTACCATGGCTCGGTGGAAACACTAGGAGACATTTCCCGGTAAGAGAGGCTACTAAGGATAAACAACTAGATAGTCAGATCCCACACATACCAAGCATTTCAATAAACATACACACAATATGCTCGATATGTGCAAATACAACATGGCATCACAACATGACTCTACGACTCAAGTATTTATTCATTAGGCTCCGAGGAGCAAGATATTACAAACATGGGTCTCACGACCCAACATTCAGAGCATACAAGTCAAGCACAAGCGGAAGTTTATCATGTCTGGGTACAGACATCTACAAATGAAAAAGGCTTAGAAGCCTGACTATGTACTAGATCCTGCCAAGGGCACAAGATCGTAGCTGAGGTAACAAGCTAAACATAGAAGTCCATGTGGAACTACTAGCGAGACTGAAGTCTCTCTGCAAAAACATAAAATAGGCAAACGTGAGTACAAATGTACCCAGCAAGACTTACATCAGAACTAACTACATATGCATCATTATCAACAAAGGGGATGGTGGGGTTTAACTGCAGCAAGCCAGCTTTGACTCGGTGGCTATCCTGAACTACGACTGCAAGTAACTCTTTTGAGGTGGCGCACACGAGTCCACATATTCACCATATCAATACACCACTATGGATCCGCTCCCGTCTCCCTACGAGAACGCCATCCATAGCACTCACGCTTATCTTGCGCATTTTAAAGTATCCACTTTCACTTGTCTATGAACTGTACAGGCAATCCAGAAGTCCTTCACCGCGGACACGGCTATTCGAATAGATGATGTTAACCCTGCAAGGGTGTACTTCTTCACACACGCTCTAACCACTTACTGCCGTTTACACGACATGTACTCGGCAACCTTCAAGCGGAAGCCCAATGAGGGTGTCGGCCACGACCTACCTAAACACTCAAGTCTCTAGTCCAGGTTTATCGCCTATTTGGGTTCCATCCGCGAGGAGATCCGGCCGGAGTTTCGCTCACAGCCCCAAACGATGTGTGCAGGGTTCCCGAGACACCAAATGGGCGCCCGGTACACCGTGACACGTGCCTACCGCATCACAGCCCACCCCTTTGGTCAGCGTTGCGCACGGCCTCCAGCATACTACAAACACCAGAAACTACTTGCAACTCCTGGACAGAGGACAAGGGTGATTAAGAAGCCGAGAGGGTCCATTGGTTTCGGGCCCAATGTGTGGTAGTATCTGTTTCATGGATCACAAACACAGAACTCAGTTCCTGAGGACGGCTGCAATGAGACAACCCACCATGTACTCCTACATGGCCTCTCACCGCTACCTTTACCAAATCGTGTTCACACACTTAGCTCACACACATTAGGACATGTTCACACACCTCTGATTCACCCCCGATGAATCAGACCTGACTCAACTCTAAGCAATAGCAGGCATGACAAACAAGCATGTATGAGTAGGCACATTAGGGCTCAAACAACTCCTACTCATGCTAGTGGGTTTCATCTATTTAGTGTGGCAATGACAGGTCATGGAGAGGATAAAGGGGTTCAGCTACCGCAGCAAGTAACAGATGAATCATTGTTGTCCTAATGCAGTAAAAGAGAGCAGGAGCGAGAGAGTGGGATTGTATCGGAATGAACAAGGGGGTTTTGCTTGCCTGGCACTTCTGAAGATATTATAGCTCTTCATCGGTGTCATCGATCTCATCGTCGAAACCACATCTATCAAGAGGGGACAATTACCGGCAAACAAAGAGGGACACAATCAATGCAATGCAACAATATGATGCATGATAATGTCATGGCAATATGCTGTTGATTGAGCTAATGCAACTAGCAACCATATTAAATGAAGTTGGTTTGAATCCAAGATTCAAATTCAAACTCCATATGTGGATATTTAAATGCCATTTATATGATTTTACCTAAACAGTGAACAAAACTTGTTCTAACATGCATGAAAATGGTATAGATGGATAGATCGGATTTTTCTGATCATTTTTCATATATAATTTATTTCATTTGGAGTTACGGCTGAATTTCTATGAATTTTAGAAGTTTTGGTTATTTTTTGGAATTTCCTGCAAAAGAATAAATCCAGAAAATGAGTTATTGCGTCAGCACTGCGTCAGGGTGACGTCAGAGGTCAACGGGGATGTCCAGGTCAAACTGACCAGTGGGCCCTGCATGTCAGTAGTTAGTTTAACTAACTAATATTAGTTAGCTCTAATCTAAGTTAATTAACAGGAGGGGTCCCACTTGTCATAGACTCAGGGAGGTCAACCTGGGCCCACCCGGTCAAGGTCAACGGGTCAAACCCGCCGGCGTTTAGCCGCCGGCGAGGCCAGACGCAGTGGAGGAAGTGCAAATTCGCGCTCCGGCGACCAAATGGTCGGCGGAGACCATCTACGGGTAGCTGGGAGCAAGCCGCAGCGTTTGGTGGCGGTGGTTGGGCTCGGGGTGGTCAGGAACGTCGCCGGCAACGACCTTGGCGATCGCCGGAGTCGGGTGAAGATGAACCCGAGACTACAGGGCACAACGAGGCACGTGACGAGGTGCGTTGGACTCGTGGGGGTGCGGTGGAGTTAGTGGACAATGTGGTGAGGCCTGTGGGTGGCCGGACTCACGTCGGCGACGAGCTCCGCGGCGGTGCATGCGGGTGAGCTTCGTGCAATCGCTATGGTGCACGAAAGAGAGAACAGGGAGGATGGGGAGGTGGATAAGCTCACGGCGATCATGTTAGAGCAGTCGGCGAGGTCGGGGATGAGCTGATGCGGCGGCGACGGGGAAAGGGATCTGCGGCGGTGCTCGGTGAAGATCATCTCGCAGAAGACGAAGCAGGGCTCACGAGTGCTCAGGGCTCGGGCTGCTCGACGGAGTCGATGACGGCGGAGTTGTTGGACACGGTGGCTCGGTATGGGGGCGACGGTGGACGCGGTTATCACGGTGGCGCGAGCGCGGCAGCGTCGGCCATGGCGGGAGAGGGCGAGGGAGAGCAGCAGGGGGGCGTGTGAGGTGTCTGCGGAGTCGGGGCGGCAACGTGGAGCCTGCCCAGGTGTCCACGGGTGTGGGCGGCAAGCAGGTGGCGCCGTGGCGAGCTCGCGCTCGTCGGCGTCACCTCTGTGCCTACCTGGCGTGGACGAAGCAGCTGGCTGGCATGGGCCAGCACAGTGCTGGGTCTGCCAGGTGGGCTGCCAGGTGGGCTGCGGCCAGGTAAGTTCCCTCCTTCTCTTTTATTTTCTGTTTTCTATTTTTCTGTAACTGTGTGGCTTTATTAAAAATACTTAAACAGATCCAAAAATCATGAAACTAATCATGGCTACTGTTTAGAATATATCCAACAGTAAACATTTTTGTTTATGATTATTTGAGCATTTAAAATATTTTATAGCATTTAAATGCCCAAATGCAAATAGAGTATGATTTAATTCAGAGCCCAATATGTCCTGCAAAAATATAAACCATTTTTGGTAGATGCTTTCACCTCAAACCAGAAATGCTGAACATTTTTAGAGGGCATTTTGAGTCCAATGAAAAAGATTTTATTTTGACCCTAGTTGAATTCATTTGGTGCTAGGGTTTAAGCATCCCTATTTCAAGTTCCAATAAATTTAGACATGATGCATGGATGATAAAGCAAAGACAAGCAAGGCCTGAACTGGGGATGTGACAACTCACCCCCACTAAACAAGAATCTCGTCCCGAGATTCAAGCATAGGGTAAGATGAAAGGGGAGCGCAAACTAACACAATCTTCATGATCCAGTTTGCACTTCAAATGAACGTTGATTCGATCACCATCATTGTCTCGATGTCTTGCTCCAGGAACTCCTACCAACATGACAACGAGAGGGAAAAGAAACTCTAGAAGGGTCGATCTTCTCGAAGATCAAACAACTTAGGATCAAATCACGGGGTGAGTCATAAAAATATCTCTCGAGCTGAGACACGAAGCACGCATCTAGAGGAGTGGAGTGGAACAGACGATGGAGGTTCACTGGGTAGATAACAATTTTACACTTAAGAAGGTTGTGAATAGTTGTCAGCGCAGCGAGGAGTTAAGTTGCCATGATACCATAACGAGACATCTTAGAGGAGGTGACTCATAGGATCACCCTTTAAGTGGCAAAAAGAATTACCTTTGATTCAAGATCATTGAGACTCTTTATACCAGCTTAGGGCAATTCTGGAGCGATTGTTTGGAGGGGGTTCGGTAGAATGGCATACTCGGACTAATATGGATGATGTGGATTACCTTGTTGAAGACAACGCAATGGATGATCTTGCTTATCATCGGAAATGGATGGGACCCATGGTAGGACCACTTTTGAAAATGATCATGATCAGTAATTACTGAGAAGGTAATCCAGAGTAGGGTGGCACGATGGCAGTGCAAGTTGGGAACAACATGCAAATGATGGGAATGATTCTGGTAACTGGGGAGAAACTCAATAGTAGAGAGTGAGTCCACTGTTTGAAAGGTTATAGCATAACCGATGAAACTGAGAGTAATCCCAGTTAGTGTCGATGATAACACCTAGCGCTTGTGCGTGCTCTCAAGAACTTGAGCATTTCCATATTCATCAGGGTTTACCAATCTCCGTGTCAAGGATCCTGGCAACAGAACATACTACCATGATGAATAATGATGGATGATGCAGATGCAAAGGAAGATAACACCTTCTCAGATTTCACCTTGGCGGGGCCAAGGGAACAAAATCTGGATGATTGACCGAGAGGCATTTAGCACTCCTCTTCTAATGTTCTCCTTGATGTGCTAGTGTATCCCATTCATTGAAATGGTTTAAAATCTAGAACATCAAGTAACAGGTCGGACTTTGGGAGCTCAAGAATCCATAAGGGACAACTAAGGAGTAAATCCTGCGAAATCCCTATGGGGAGGTGGCCAACTTTCTCAATCAAGATACTACAATAACAGGTCTTCCGGTTGGGTGTGTTGGCCACGACATCCACTTTACCGGTTACAGAGAGACCTATATTATAGTTCTTGGGAAATGCTCCAACCATCATATCTGCCTGAGATTCAGATCTGGTTGGTGTCAGAATAATCCAGACTCATCGAGTCTAGAAGATAAATGAAAGTTTGCAACACAAACCGACGAGATGGCGTTGCGAGATTCTCGGGAAATGGACTACAGTAGTAAGCTCCAAAATATGAGCCGGTTCTGCTACAAACATGTGAACACGTTGTCCGAGACAAACGGGACCACGTGGTAGTCTTATAATAAAATACTACCAAGTTCAGGTTGGGAAACCATCATCGAGGATAACGAAGTCCTAATATAAGTCATCTTAAGAAGGAACTTCTTCTTTTTGAATAAAGCAATCAATGGCTTGGGGTGCTAGGGACACATATAGAATGAAGGTTGCAAGTCTCCACACCACAGAATACTTCGCACGTATGCATGACTGATTTGGGACGATTCCAAAGGAAGCAACATTGACTTTCTCGAATCCGTGGCGGCAACTTGCGTCAATGCACATGAACTGGAGGAAGTCACTTCTTACATCCGAACATATGCTTCATGAACTAGCATGAAGAAATGCTTTCAAAAGTTTCCAACACTAGCTTAATGTTCAACGAAATCATGGAGAAGATAACAATGTTGCTGATGGGCTCAACAACAATTCATCCAAGTTTCCATAAAAATGGGATTCCATAATTATGAGAACAAGTGATAGTATTGGTCAAACCAAAGGATATAATGGTGTATGCTCGAGGGATCAACCACGAGTAAGACAACATTACGAACATCGTTGGTTCTGATTTGACTTGATGATAGCCCATACTCAAGTCAAAGTTTTGGCAAGACAACAGATCCAACAACTGATCACGAGGATCAATCGATGAAGATACCATCTTTCTTCAACACACAGGCAAAAAGATATCCCTTAAATTGAACTAAACCAGGCAAGCTTTTATCTTCCAACTCTCCAAGTTGTTGTTTGGCTTAACCAAATAGCTCAGGGGTATCCAACGCGGATTCTTGGGGAAGGATTGGTTTATTAGAAACCAACTTGATCACGAACTCAACATAGCGGTCAGGTGACAATCTGGTGATACTCCCGAGAAGATATTCGGAAAATCACGAACCACCGATATGTTACTAAGCTCGAGAACAATCTTGCTTTTCAGGCAAGATGATATGATCAATTAAGCAAGGATTGGCACTATCCTACTCATTGATCGGAGAGTGCACCGGAAATAAGGACTAGGTAGCACAATCAACCTTAGGGTGACGATTCAAAAATCAACACGCTAAGAATGAGGTTATCGTCCATTTAACTACCAAGCAACGGAGTTGCTAGCAGTATTGATTTCACACACCACGATTCACTTGTCGGCATTCCGGTTACAATAACACGGAAACCGAGGAATGAACAATGATGGCAAGAAGTATCACTGCATCAAGAATTCATAAGGGGTTGTACAATTCCCATGACATTCTTGACATAAGATGGCAATACTCCAGGGTGGAACAAATTAGAAGCTAGATTGGCATTTGATCTGCGGAATACAACTGCTTTGACCCAATCCTAGAAATGGACAAGGTACTGGAGTTTGTTTCTCCTAGTCATTCTGGAATAAAATGGCTTGACGAACCACAAGAATAATAGACATCGATAACACGGATGCACAACTATCTCTGACTATCAATTGATAGAAGGGGGTCAGGATACAACTAAAGAGGGACAACCCAAAAGAACATACGATTTTCTGAGCTGTGGATGCACAGATTAGTATGTCGAGCAAAGCTCAACGTTTTTTCCAGATAACCCATGCAGAAGGTAGAACTGGCAGAGTCATAATATAGCATGGAGAACTCATCGAGAGCACTCCCGTTGTGATCCTTTGATGCAACAAACTTCTGCCATAAGTGGTTCATAGTATTTGGAAGAAGGAAATACCACGGACCTCGAAGACTAATGCAAAGGTTACTAATAACCTAAAGGAACGAGCAAACACTATCAACATGAAGTAAGTAGGGTGAATCTTGGGTTCAAGAACCCAGGAATAGAATACCTACTCCTAAGTAGCATCACGAGATGCTTTCGAGAATGATGGCCAGAATCTTCACACTGGGAACACTAAACATTGCTAGATTACTAGGTGACTCCCCTAAAACACCTAGGGTCATAATAATAGCTCCAACATATATGTCAAGGCAATAAATTACCTCAACGCACCGGTTAGTGTGCTTATTCTGACCATAAAGGACATCGGGAACGGAAAGAAAGGATTTGCTAATGCATCAGACTATTTAGAAACCTGGGATGACTCGGACAGCATAACGGCTGTAAATGCTCAGAAAAGATTTGAGACATGCTACAAAAATGGTGGCATAGCCACTCCGAAGCACAATATCAAGGTTTCAAGATCAACAGTTATGAACATACGTAAGTAGTAAAACTGAACTGAGATTTGAAACTATCAATTCTATAAGTCTCTATCATAGTAACTCGTCATCCTAGTAGATAGATGAGAAGCCTAGTGTAACATCCCAAATTTTCAATTTGGAATGTTATACATTAGATCATCATGCATATCTTATTTTCTTGCATTTTGTTGATCCTAGAAATTTCACGCAACTCAAGGACCCTCGGAGAGAGTTGGAGATTTCGAAATTTTCGTATTTGAGTTCTCTCAAAACTATGAAAAGAGGATCATTGGATTTATTTATTTTATCTTCAAATATTTTTCCGATATCAAAAATAAGAGAGGGAATAATATGACTTTCCCAAAATTTAGGAAAAATGAAGATTTAATAAATAAATCAAATTTTGGATTTTTCTCGGAGTTTATTGCCTTAGGGAAAAATGCTTGTTTTCAAAAATTGCATTTTAGGCCCCGAGTAAAAGTTCATTTTGTTCAACTCATTTTTAGGAGTCGGGGAAAATTTACTTTATTAATTTTGGAGTTTGTTTAGATTTTTTTCTGTATTTTTCTGCGCGCAAAACCGATTTAAAAAAAAGAGCCACAGCGCCTTGGGCCAAAGGCCCAAGCCGCCAAGCCACCGGCCGGCCAGGAGGCCAAGGCCATCGCTAGCGCCGCCGCGCCAGGGAGCCAGGGAGCCGCCCCGGTTTCCTTTTCTTTTACAAATCCTAGTAGGATTTGGACCCGTTTCGTTATTCCGTTTTTTTTGTTCCTAGGATTCCTAATCCTACTCTAATTCTTGTCCCCTACTCCAAGCAAAACCCTCCCCTCCCCAATATAAATACCCAAGCACCCCCCCTAACACATCAAACCAACACCTCTCCTCTCTTCCGCAGCAGCAGCAGCGCAGCACCACCGCCGCCGCCGCCCCTCAGCAGCGCCGCCGCCGCCGCTTGCCACCAGCGCCGCCGCCGCCCAACG
>NC_041389.1:191318830-191343293 GCF_002162155.2 Triticum dicoccoides | reverse complement strand
GGAGCCCTCACCTCTCTGAGGTACTAGCCCCGCGCCGCGTCACTTTTTTTTTACCTTTCGGTTCGATTTTTCTCGTAAACCGTTCCGGTTTTCTAGATCGGTTTTTCGTTTCGGTTTCTTTCCGAAACCCTAGATCGGTTTTTCTCGCCGGTTTTTCTTTCCGGTTTTGTTTAGCGAGCGTTCGCCGGACCGTTCGTCCTAACGAACGTGATCACCGGTTTGCCTCGGTTAATGAATGTCCGTTCGTTCAACCGTTCGTCGTTTTCTTTCTCATCGGATTCATTCCGCTATTTTCTGATCGCGATTTCAGATCCGATCTTCGTTCTAGTTTATCTTCTCGCTTGTTTATCGGAATCAGGTGATTCAAGCGCCTGGAGTTTAGTTTCGAAACCGCCGTTCCGACTGATCAACTTAAACAAAGTTTTGCTACTGTAAAATTTGACCTAGTTTCAACTTGCTAGAACCGAGTTGTTTTCCCTCGCCGTTTGACCTTCGTGGCTTTCGTTTTGATTCTTTTGCCACCAGGGTTCTTAAGTTGAACTTTCTGGTTAGATCTTTTATTCGAGATTTACCTGTGCATTAGGTGAGTACTTATTGTATGCTTGTTGTTTGTCTGTGATAGATCACCCGGAGTGTGCCGCTTGTTACTTCGAGTCTCTAGGTTTCGCGGATCGTCAGCAAGGCAAGTAACACTTGATCATATCTTTTCTACTACCCAGTTTTTATGCATTAGATCAATCCTCCAACATTGCATGATTAGGATCTAATTAAATTGTGGGATGGGAAGTAGATGAGGTAGTACCTATCACCTGTATTACTTATGAAACCTTTGGGAGTTACTTATGCGTTTGCTTAATATGCTATGCTATGCTAGTAGACGTGGATTGGGTGAGTGAATATCCATGACAGATGTGAGATTGTTATTAATGGCTTATCTAAGGTGGCAACTTAAATACACATCTGGGTGGATTGAGGCACCTGGGGTATCCAGTGATTGCCTGTTTTTTTTTTTGGAAATCCCGGAGGTACCGTGTGATTTTCCTATGGACCGCCACCCAGGCTCAAAGGGATCATAAGAAAATTCATACTAGTAACTTACGTGTGCAGCCACAAGCCATTATGGGCTCTAGCATAGTTGACTAAGTCGTGCGAACTCTTATAGTGGTGGACTAGCAGATGTAGGGGATGTAGGTGTACCGGTCCACCCATCGTAAGGTGCTAGCGCTTCTGAAAGACTATGTCTCGGTCATCCGTTTCTTAAACACCATGTAGTGCGAGAAACCAAGCGGAGGCGATCGAGTCTTATGGGGAAAAGTGTGCAAACCTCTGCAGAGTGTACAAACTAATCATGATTAGCCGTGTCCCTAGTTATGGACGTCTTGAGTATCTAGTACTTGGATTATCCTGCTGAATCTCAACATATTACTTCTAATTAATATTGTTGGGTTTTAAATGAGTACTTTTAATTGGGATTGAGAATGCTGTCAACCATTCTCAATGTTTAAAAACTACCATGATAGTTAAATAAATTTATTCCTTTGAAGTAGGGAAAAACTGGGTTTATGCAAAACTGTAACCATAGAGCTTTTCCACCAGCCAAATATGCATGTAGTATAGCCAATACTCATTATTTCTCTATATGTGTTACATTGCCAGCATATTCCATGTGCTGACCCGTTTTCGGGCTGCAACTTTTCATGTTGCAGACTTTTCAGACAACGAATCAGGTGCTTTTAGGTCGCGGTTCTATACTC
Source organism: Triticum dicoccoides (assembly GCF_002162155.2). Classification (NCBI taxonomy): domain Eukaryota; kingdom Viridiplantae; phylum Streptophyta; class Magnoliopsida; order Poales; family Poaceae; genus Triticum; species Triticum dicoccoides. The sequence continues at coordinate 191,341,539 of NC_041389.1, read as the reverse complement.
AGTGATGCCGTTGGAGTTGATGGACTCACCTGTCTTCCAAGTCTTCCGCTGTTATCTTTATTAGATGGCCTTAAGCCATGATTATTGTAATAAGTCCTCTTCTGGACAAACGATGTAATAAGTGTGTGATTGCTACTCTGTTATAAATCCTTCGAAGTACTGTGTGGTGTCAGCATTACTGATCCAGGGATGACACCGGAGCGCAGAGACTTGATCCATTCGGGTCGGGTCGCTACACCTAGTTCCCAAACCCCGTAGAAGAGAAGAGGATGACTCAGATCAGAAGGCCATAAGGTGTAAGGAGTAAAAAGAGCCTTACATTCCATCCCACAATCAATTCCCTTACATAACTAAAGCATTTCTAGAATCAACTTCGACCAGTTTGGCTTGGTAATCCTACAGGCAGTCAGGCTGTGATACCAAAGCTGTCAGGACCCCGACTCAATGCCACATCGATCTAGCATGTAACACCTCATATCACTTTGCGGCCTCACGCACGGTATTCCCACGGTTGTCGCCTTACCTTTGCCCGGGACTGTTTGCGCCTTTTGGCACACGTATATGATAGTGTCGCTAGCATCCATATGATGAGGAGCCCGGGCTGACATGGCTAGTCGTAAACCCAAAGTGGCACAGACTTACAGGGACAGGCATCCATGACCCAGCATCGAACGTGTCGGTCATCAGCGAGTGAATCCAGGCTGTAGCACTGGGCTAGCAGGACTCCGGTGAACCAGGCTGTAGCGGGCTAACAGGACTCCGGTATTCATCGCGTGACATTTCCCCGAAGGGACAGACACAGGAACAAAGAAGGACACATGCCAGCTAGCCTAAGTGTTCTGGAGCAGTAGCAAGCTACCATGGCTCGGTGGAAACACTAGGAGACATTTCCCGGTAAGAGAGGCTACTAAGGATAAACAACTAGATAGTCAGATCCCACACATACCAAGCATTTCAATAAACATACACACAATATGCTCGATATGTGCAAATACAACATGGCATCACAACATGACTCTAAGACTCAAGTATTTATTCATTAGGCTCCGACGAGCGAGATATTACAAACATGGGTCTCACGACCCAACATTCAGAGCATACAAGTCAAGCACAAGCGGAAGTTTATCATGTCTGGGTACAGACATCTACAAATGAAAAAGGCTTAGAAGCCTGACTATCTACTAGATCCTGCCGAGGGCACAAGATCGTAGCTGAGGTAACAAGCTAAACGTAGAAGTCCACGTGGAACTACTAGCGAGACTGAAGTCTCTCTGCAAAAACATAAAATAGGCAAACGTGAGTACAAATGTACCCAGCAAGACTTACATCAGAACTAACTACATATGCATCATTATCAACAAAGGGGATGGTGGGGTTTAACTGCAGCAAGCCAGCTTTGACTCGGTGGCTATCCTGAACTACGACTGCAAGTAACTCTTTTGAGGTGGCGCACACGAGTCCACATATTCACCATATCAATACACCACTATGGATCCGCTCCCGTCTCCCTACGAGAACGCCATCCATAGCACTCACGCTTATCTTGCGCATTTTAAAGTATCCACTTTCACTTGTCTATGAACTGTACAGGCAACCCAGAAGTCCTTCACCGCAGACACGGCTATTCGAATAGATGATGTTAACCCTGCAGGGGTGTACTTCTTCACACACGCTCTCACCACTTACTGTTGTTTACACGACATGTACTCGGCAACCTTCAAGCGGAAGCCCAACGAGGGTGTCGGCCACGACCTACCTAAACACTCAAGTCTCTAGTCCAGGTTTATCGCCTATTCGGGTTCCATCCACGAGGAGATCCGGTCGGAGTTTCGCTCACAGCCCCAAACGATGTGTGCAGGGTTCCCGAGACACCAAACGGGCGTCCGGTACACCGTGACACGTGCCTACCGCATCACAGCCCACCCCTTCGGTCAGCCCTGCGCACGGCCTCCAGCATAGTACAAACACCAGAAACTACTTGCAACTCCTGGACAAAGGACAAGGGTGATTAAGAAGCCGAGAGGGTCCATTGGTTTCGGGCCCAATGCGTGGTAGTATCTGTTTCATGGATCACAAACACAGAACTCAGTTCCTGAGGACGGCTGCAATGAGACAACCCACCATGTACTCCTACATGGCCTCTCACTGTTACCTTTACCAAATCGTGTTCACACACTTAGCTCACACACATTAGGACATGTTCACACACCTATGATTCACCCCCGATGAATCAGACCTGACTCAACTCTAAGCAATAGCAGGCATGACAAACAAGCATGTATGAGTAGGCACATCAGGGCTCAAACAACTCCTACTCATGCTAGTGGGTTTCATCTATTTACTATGGCAATGACAGGTCATGCAGAGGATAAAGGGGTTCAGCTACCGCAGCAAGTAACAGATGAATCATTGTTGTCCTAATGCAGTAAAAGAGAGCAGGAGCAAGAGAGTGGGATTGTATCGGAATGAACAAGGGGGTTTTGCTTGCCTGGCACTTCTGAAGATATTATAGCTCTTCATCGGTGTCATCGATCTCATCGTCGAAACCACGTCTATCAAGAGGGGACAATTACCGGCAAACAAAGAGGGACACAATCAATGCAATGCAACAATATGATGCATGATAATGTCATGGCAATATGCTGTTGATTGAGCTAAGGCAACTAGCCACCATATTAAATGAAGTTGGTTTGAATCCAAGATTCAAATTCAAACTCCATATGTGGATATTTAAATGCCATTTATATGATTTGACCTAAACAATGAACAAAAGTTGTTCTAACATGCATGAAAATGGTACATATGGATAGATTGGATTTTTCTGATCATTTTTCATATATAATTTATTTCATTTGGAGTTACGGTTGAATTTCTATGAATTTTAGAAGTTTTGGTTATTTTCTGGAATTTCCTGCAAAGGAATAAATCCAGAAAATGAGTTATTGCATCAGCACTGCGTCAGGGTGACGTCAGAGGTCAACGGGGACGTCCAGGTCAAACTGACCAGTGGGCCCTGCTTGTCAGTAGTTAGTTTAACTAACTAATATTAGTTAGCTCTAATCTAAGTTAATTAACAGGAGGGGTCCCACTTGTCATAGACTCAGGGAGGTCAACCTGGGCCCACCCGGTCAAGGTCAACGGGTCAAACCCGCCGGTGTTTAGCCGCCGGCGAGGCCAGACGCGGCGGAGGAAGTGCAAATTCGCGCTCCGGCGACCAAATGGTCGGCGGAGACCATCTACGGGTAGCTGGGAGCAAGCCGCAGCGTTTGGTGGCGGTGGTTGGGCTCGGGGTGGTCGGGAACGTCGCCGGTGACGACCTTGGTGATCGCCGGAGTCGGGTGAAGATGAACCCGAGACTACAGGGCACAACGAGGCACGTGACGAGGTGTGTTGGACTCGTGGGGGTGCGGTGGAGTTAGTGGACAAGGTGGTGAGGCCTGTGGGTGGCCGGAGTCACGTCGGTGATGAGCTCCACGGCGGCACATGCGGGTGAGCTTCGTGCAGTCGCTACGGTGCACGAGAGAGAGAACAGAGAGGATGGGGAGGTGGATAAGCTCACGGCGATCACGTTAGAGCAGTCGGCGAGGTCAGGGACGAGCTGATGCGGCAGCGACGGGGAAAGGGATCTGCGGCGGTGCTCGGTGAATATCAACTCGAAGAAGACGAAGTAGGGCTCGCGAGTGCTTAGGGCTCCGGGTGCTCGACGGAGTCGACGACGGCGGAGTTGTTGGACACGGTGGCTCGGTATGGGGGCGACGGTGGACGCGGTTATCACGGTGGCGCAAGCGCGGCAGCGTCGGCCATGGCGGGAGAGGGCGAGGGAGAGCGACAGGGGGGCGTGTGAGGTGTCTGCGGAGTCGGGGCGGCAACGTGGAGCCTACCCAGGTGTCCACGGGTGTGGGCGGCAAGCAGGTGGCGCCGTGGCGAGCTCGCGCTCGGTGGCGTCACCTCTGTGCCTGCCTGGCGTGGACGAAGCAGCTGGCTGGCATGGGCCAGCACAGTGCTAGGTCTGCCAGGTGGGCTGCCAGGTGGGCTCCGGCCAGGTAAGTTCCCTCCTTCTCTTTTATTTTCTGTTTTCTTTTTTTCTGTAACTGTGTGGCTTTATTAAAAATACTTAAACAGATCCAAAAATCATGAAACTAATCATGGCTACTGTTTAGAATATATCCAACAGTAAACATTCTTGTTTATGATTATTTGAGCATTTAAAATATTTTATAGCATTTAAATGCCCAAATGCAAATAGAGTATGATTTAATTCAGAGCCCAATATGTCCTGCAAAAATATAAACCATTTTTGGTAGATGCTTTCACCTCAAACCAGAAATGCTGAACATTTTTAGAGGGCATTTTGACTCCAATGAAAAAGATTTTATTTTGACCCTAGTTGAATTCATTTGGTGCTAGGGTTTAAGCATCCCTATTTCAAGTTCCAATAAATTTAGACATGATGCATGGATGATAAAGCAAAGACAAGCAAGGCCTGAACTGGGGATGTGACAACTCACCCCCACTAAACAAGAATCTCGTCCCGAGATTCAAGCGTAGGGTAAGATGAAAGGGGAGCGCAAACTAACACAATCTTCACGATCCAGGTTGCACTTCAAATGAACGTTGATTCGATCACCATCATTGTCTCGATGTCTTGCTCCAGGAACTCCTACCAACATGACAACGAGAGGGAAAAGAAACTCTAGAAGGGTCGATCTTCTCGAAGATCAAACAACTTAGGATCAACTCACGGGGTGAGTCATAAAAATATCTCTCGAGCTGAGACACGAAGCACGCATCTAGAGGAGTGGAGTGGAACAGACGACGGAGGTTCACTAGGTAGATAACAATTTCACACTTAAGAAGTTTGTGAATAGTTGTCAGCGCAGCGAGGAGTTAAGTTGCCATGATACCATAACGAGACATCTTAGAGGAGGTGACTCATAGGATCACCCCTTAAGTGGCAAAAAGAATTACCTTTGATTCAAGATCATTGAGACTCTTTATACCAGCTTAGGGCAATTCTCGAGCGATTGTTTGGAGGGGGTTCGGTAGAATGGCATACTCGGACTAATATGGATGATGTGGATTACCTTGTTGAAGACAACGCAATGGATGATCTTGCTTATCATCGGAAATGGATGGGACCCATGGTAGGACCACTTTTGAAAATGATCATGATCAGTAATTACTAAGAAGGTAATCCAGAGTAGGATGGCATGATGGCAGTGCAAGTTGGGAACAACATGCAAATGATGGGAATGATTCTGGTAACTGGGGAGAAACTCAATAGTAGAGAGTGAGTCCACTGTTTGAAAGGTTATAGCATAACCGATGAAACTGAGAGTAATCCCAGTTAGTGTCGATGATAACACCTAGCGCTTGTGCGTGCTCTCAAGAACTTGAGCATTTCCATATTCATCAGGGTTTACCAATCTCCGTGTCAAGGATCCTGGCAACACAACATACTACCATGATGAATAATGATGGATGATGCAGATGCAAAGGAAGATAACACCTTCTCAGATTTCACCTTGGCGGTGCCAAGGGAACAAAATCTGGATGATTGACCGAGAGGCATTTAGCACTCCGCTTCTAATGTTCTCCTTGATGTGCTAGTGTATCCCATTCATTGAAATGGTTTAAAATCTAGAACATCAAGTAGCAGGTCGGACTTCGGGAGCTCAAGAATCCATAAGGGACAACTAAGGAGTAAATCCAGCGAAATCCCTATGGGGAGGTGGCCAACTTTGTCAATCAAGATACTACAATAACAGGTCTTCCGGTTGGGTGTGTTGGCCACGACATCCACTTTACTGGTTACAGAGAGACCAATATTATAGTTCTTGGTAAATGCTCCAACCATCATATCTGCCTGAGATTCAGATCTGGTTGGTGTCAGAATAATCCAGACTCATCGAGTCTAGAAGATAAATGAAAGTTTGCAACACAAACCGACGAGATGGCGTTGCGAGATTCTCGGGAAATGGACTACGGTAGTAAGCTCCAAAATATGAGCCGGTTCTGCTACAAACATGTGAACACGTTGTCTGAGACAAACGGGACCACGTGGTAGTCTTATAATAAAATACTACCAAGTTCAGGTTGGGAAACCATCATCGAGGATAACGAAGTCCTAATATAAGTCATCTTAAGAAGGAACTTCTTCTTCTTGAATAAATCAATCAGTGGCTTGGGGTGGTAGGGACACATATAGAATGAAGGTTGCAAGTCTCCACACCACAGAATACTTCGCACGTATGCATGACTGATTTGGGACGATTCCAAAGGAAGCAACATTGACTTTCTCGAATCCATGGCGGCAACTTGCATCAATGCACATGAACTGGAGGAAGTCACTTCTTACATCCGAACATATGCTTCATGAACTAGCATGAAGAAATGCTTTCAAAAGTTTCCAACACTAGCTTAATGTTCAACGAAATCATGGAGAAGATAACAATGTTGCTGATGGGCTCAACAACTATTCATCCAAGTTTCCATAAATATAGGATTACATAATTATGAGAACAAGTGATAGTATTGGTCAAACCAAAGGATATAATGGTGTATGCTCGAGGGATCAACCACGAGTAAGACAACATTACGAACATCGTTTTGTTCTGATTTGACTTGATGATAGCCCATACTCAAGTCAAAGTTTTGGCAAGACAACAGATCCAACAACTGATCACGAGGATCAATCGATGAAGATACCATCTTTCTTCAACACACAGGCAAAAAGATATCCCTTAAATTGAACTAAACCAGGCAAGCTTTTATCTTCCAACTCTCCAAGTTGTTGTTTGGCTTAACCAAATAGCTCAGGGGTATCCAACGTGGATTCTTGGGGAAGGATTTGTTTATTAGAAACCAACTTGATCACGAACTCAACATAGCGGTCAGGTGACAATCTGGTGATACTCCCAAGAAGATATTCGGAAAATCACGAACCACCGATATGTTACTAAGCTCGAGAACAATCTTGCTTTTCAGGCAAGACGATATGATCAATTAATCAAGGATTGGCACTATCCTACTCATTGATCGGAGAGTGCACCGGAAATAAGGACTAGGTAGCACAATCAACCTTAGGATGACGATTCAAAAATCAACACGCTAAGAATGAGGTTATCGTCCGTTTAACTACCAAGCAACGGAGTTGCTAGCAGTATTGATTTCACACACCACGATTCACTTGTCGGCATTCCGGTTACAATAACACGGAAACCGAGGAATGAACAATGATGGCAAGAAGTATCACTGCATCAAGAATTCATAAGAGGTTGTACAATTCCCATGACATTCTTGACATAAGATGGCAATACTCCAGGGTGGAACAAATTAGAAGCTAGATTGGCATTTGATCTGCGGAATACAACTGCTTTGACCCAATCCTAGAAATGGACAAGGTACTGGAGTTTGTTTCTCCTAGTCATTCTGGAATAGAATGGCTTGACGAACCACAAGAATAATAGACATCGATAACATGGATGCACAACTATCTCTGACTATTAATTGATAGACGGGGGGTCAGGATACAACTAAAGAGGGACAACCCAAAAGAACATACGATTTTCTGAGCTGTGGATGCACAGATTAGTATGTCGAGCAAAGCTCAACGTTTCTTCCAGATAACCCATGCAGAAGGTAGAACTGGCAGAGTCATAATATAGCATGGAGAACTCATCGAGAGCACTCCCGTTGTGATCCTTTGATCCAACAAACTTCTGCCATAAGTGGTTCATAGTATTTGGAAGAAGGAAATACTACGGACCTCGAAGACTAATGCAAAGGTTACTAATAACCTAAAGGAACGAGCAAACACTATCAACATGAAGTAAGTAGGGTGAATCTCGGGTTCAAGAACCCAGGAATAGAATACCTACTCCTAAGTAGCATCACGAGATGCTTTCGAGAATGATGGCCAGAATCTTCACACTGGGAACACTAAACATTGCTAGATTACTAGGTGACAACCTAAAACACCTAGGGTCATAATAATAGCTCCAACATATATGTCAAGGCAATAAATTACCTCAACGCACCGGTTAGTGTGCTTATTCTGACCATAAAGGACATCGGGAAACGGAAAGAAAGGATTTGCAAATGCATCAGACTATTTAGAAACCTGGGATGACTCGGACAGCATAACGGCTGTAAATGCTCAGAAAAGATTTGAGACATGCTACAAAAATGGTGGCATAGCCACTCCGAAGCACAATATCAAGGTTTCGAGATCAACAGTTATGAACATACAGAAGTAGTAAAACTGAACTGAGATTTGAAACTATCAATTCTATAAGTCTCTATCATAGTAACTCGTCATCCTAGTAGATAGATGAGAAGCCTAGTTCCTAAACCCCGTAGAAGAGAAGAGGATGACTCAGATCAGAAGGCCATGAGGTATAAGGAGTAAAAAGAGCCTTACGTTCCATCCCACAATCAATTCCCTTACATAACTAAAGTATTTCTAGACTCAACTTCGACCAGTTTGGCTTGGTAATCCTACAGGCAGTCAGGCTATGATACCAAAGCTGTCAGGACCCTGACTCAATGACACATCGATCTAGCATGTAACACCTCATATCACTTTGCGGCCTCACGCACGGTATTCCCACGGGTGTCGCCTTACCTTTGCCCGGGACCATTTGCGCCTTTTGGCACACGTATATGATAGTGTCGCTAGCATCCATATGATGAGGAGCCCGGGCTGACATGGCTAGTCGTAAACCCAAAGTGGCACAGACTTACAGGGACAGGCATCCATGACCCAGCATCGAACGTGTCGGTCATCAGCGAGTGAATCCAGGCTGTAGCATTGGGCTAGCAGGACTTCGGTGAACCGGGCTGTAGCGGGCTAACAGGACTCCGGTATTCATCGCGTGACATTTCCCCGAAGGGACAGACACAGGAACGAAGAAGGACACATGCCGGCCAGCCTAAGTGTTCCGGAGCATTAGCAAGCTACCATGGCTCGGTGGAAACACTAGGAGACATTTCCCGGTAAGAGAGGCTACTAAGGATAAACAACTAGATAGTCAGATCCCACACATACCAAGCATTTCAATAAACATACACACAATATGCTCGATATGTGAAAATACAACATGGCATCACAACATGACTCTACGACTCAAGTATTTATTCATTAGGCTCCGAGGAGCGAGATATTACAAACATGGGTCTCACGACCCAACATTCAGAGCATACAAGTCAAGCACAAGCGGAAGTTTATCATGTCTGGGTACAGACATCTACAAATGAAAAAGGCTTAGAAGCCTGACTATCTACTAGATCCTGCCGAGGGCACAAGATCGTAGCTGAGGTAACAAGCTAAACGTAGAAGTCCACGTGGAACTACTAGCGAGACTGAAGTCTCTCTGCAAACACATAAAGTAGGCAAATGTGAGTACAAATGTACCCAGCAAGACTTACATCAGAACTAACTACATATGCATCATTATCAACAAACGGGATGGTGGGGTTTAACTGCAGCAAGCCAGCTTTGATTCGGTGGCTATCCTGAACTACGACTGCAAGTAACTCTTTTGAGGTGGCGCACACGAGTCCACATATTCACCATATCAATACACCACTATGGATCCGCTCCCGTCTCCCTACGAGAACGCCATCCATAGCACTCACGCTTATCTTGCGCATTTTAAAGTATCCACTTTCACTTGTCTATGAACTGTACAGGCAATCCAGAAGTCCTTCACCGCGGACACGGCTATTCGAATAGATGATGTTAACCCTGCAGGGGTGTACTTCTTCACACACGCTCTCACCACTTACCGCCGTTTACAGGACATGTACTCGGAAACCTTCAAGCGGAAGCCCAACGAGGGTGTCAGCCACGACCTACCTAAACACTCAAGTCTCTAGTCCAGGTTTATCGCCTATTCGGGTTCCATCCGCGAGGAGATCCGGCCGGAGTTTCGCTCACAGCCCCAAACGATGTGTGCAGGGTTCCCAAGACACCAAATGGGCGCCCGGTACACCGTGACACGTGCCTACCGCATCACAGCCCACCCCTTCGGTTAGCGCTGCGCACGGCCTCCAGCATACTACAAACACCAGAAACTACTTGCAACTCCTGGACAGAGGACAAGGGTGATTAAGAAGCCGAGAGGGTCCATTGGTTTCGGGCCCAATGCGTGGTAGTATCTGTTTCATGGATCACAAACACAGAACTCAGTTCCTGAGGACAGCTGCAATGAGACAACCCACCATGAACTCCTACATGGCCTCTCACCGCTACCTTTACCAAATCGTGTTCACACACTTAGCTCACACACATTAGGACATGTTCACACACCTCTGATTCACCCCCGATGAATCAGACCTGACTCAACTCTAAGCAATAGCAGGCATGACAAACAAGCATGTATGAGTAGGCACATCAGGGCTCAAACAACTCCTACTCATGCTAGTGGGTTTCATCTATTTACTGTGGCAATGACTGGTCATGCAGAGGATAAAGGGGTTCAGCTACCGCGGCAAGTAACAGATGAATCATTGTTGTCCTAATGCAGTAAAAGAGAGCAGGAGCGAGAGAGTGGGATTGTATCGGAATGAACAAGGGGGTTTTGCTTGCCTGGCACTTTTGAAGATATTATAGCTCTTCATCGGTGTCATCGATCTCATCGTCGAAACCACGTCTATCAAGAGGGGACAATTACCGGCAAACAAAGAGGGACACAATCAATTCAATGCAACAATATGATGCATGATAATGTCATGGCAATATGTTGTTGATTGAGCTAATGCAACTAGCAACCATATTAAATGAAGTTGGTTTGAATCCAAGATTCAAATTCAAACTCCATATGTGGATATTTAAATGCCATTTATATGATTTGACCTAAACAATGAACAAAAGTTGTTCTAACATGCATGAAAATGGTACATATGGATAGATTGGATTTTTCTGATCATTTTTCATATATAATTTATTTCATTTGGAGTTACGGTTGAATTTCTATGAATTTTAGAAGTTTTGGTTATTTTCTGGAATTTCCTGCAAAAGAATAAATCCAGAAAATGAGTTATTGCGTCAGCACTGCGTCAGGGTGACGTCAGAGGTCAACGGGGACGTCCAGGTCAAACTGACCAGTGGGCCCTGCGTGTCAGTAGTTAGTTTAACTAACTAATATTAGTTAGCTCTAATCTAAGTTAATTAACAGGAGGGGTCCCACTTGTCATAGACTCAGGGAGGTCAACCTGGGCCCACCCGGTCAAGGTCAACGGGTCAAACTCGCCGGCGTTTAGCCGCCGGCGAGGCCAGACGCGGCGGAGGAAGTGCAAATTCGCGCTCCGGTGACCAAATGGTCGGCGGAGACCATCTACAGGTAGCTGGGAGCAAGCCGCAGCATTTGGTGGCAGTGGTTGGGCTCGGGGTGGTCGGGAACGTCGCCGGCGACGACCTTGGCGATCGCCGGAATCGGGTGAAGATGAACCCGAGACTACAGGGCACAACGAGGCACGTGACGAGGTGCGTTGGACTCGTGGGGGTGCGGTGGAGTTAGTGCACAAGGTGGTGAGGCCTGTGGGTGGCCGGAGTCACGTCGGCGACGAGCTCCGCAGCGGCGCATGCGGGTGAGCTTCGTGGAGTCGCTACGGTGCCCGAGAGAGAGAACAGAGAGGATGGGGAGGTGGATAAGCACACGGCGATCACGTTAGAGCAGTCGGCGAGGTCGGGGATGAGCTGATGCGGCGGCGACGGGGAAAGGGATCTGCGGCGGTGCTCGGTGAAGATCATCTCGAAGAAGACGAAGCAGGGCTCACGAGTGCTCGGGGCTCGGGCTGCTCGACGGAGTGAACGACGGCGGAGTTGTTGGACACGGTGGCTCGGTATGGGGGCGACGGTGGACGCGGTTATCACGGTGGCGCGAACGCGGCAGCGTCGGCCATGGCGGGAGAGGGCGAGGGAGAGCGGCAGGGGGCGTGTGAGGTGTCTGCAGAGTCGGGGCGGCAATGTGGAGCCTGCCCAGGTGTCCATGGGTGTGGCAGCAAGCAGGTGGCGCCGTGGCGAGCTCGCGCTCGTCGGCGTCACCTCTGTGCCTGCCTGGCGTGGACAAAGCAGCTGGCTGGCATGGGCCAGCACAGTGCTGGGTCTGCCAGGTGGGCTGCCAGGTGGGCTGCGGCCAGGTAAGTTCCCTCCTTCTCTTTTATTTTCTGTTTTCTATTTTTCTGTAACTGTGTGGCTTTATTAAAAATACTTAAACAGATCCAAAAATCATGAAACTAATCATGGCTACTGTTTAGAATATATCCAACAGTACACATTTTTGTTTATGATTATTTGAGCATCTAAAATATTTTATAGCATTTAAATGCCCAAATGCAAATAGAGTATGATTTAATTCAGAGCCCAATATGTCCTGCAAAAATATAAACCATTTTTGGTAGATGCTTTCACCTCAAACCAGAAATGCTGAACATTTTTAGAGGGCATTTTGAGTCCAATGAAAAAGATTTTATTTTGACCCTAGTTGAATTCATTTGGTGCTAGGGTTTAAGCATCCCTATTTCAAGTTCCAATAAATTTAGACATGATGCATGGATGACAAAGCAAAGACAAGCAAGGCCTGAACTGGGGATGTGACAACTCACCCCCACTAAACAAGAATCTCGTCCCGAGATTCAAGCGTAGGGTAAGATGAAAGGGGAGCACAAACTAACACAATCTTCACGATCCAGGTTGCACTTCAAATGAACGTTGATTCGATCACCATCATTGTCTCGATATCTTGCTCCAGGAACTCCTACCAACATGACAACGAGGGAAAAGAAACTCTAGAAGGGTCGATCTTCTCGAAGATCAAACAACTTAGGATCAACTCACGGGGTGAGTCATAAAAATATCTCTCAAGCTGAGACACGAAGCACGCATCTAGAGGAGTGGAGTGGAACAGACGACGGAGGTTCACTAGGTAGATAACAATTTCACACTTAAGAAGGTTGTGAATAGTTGTCAGCGCAGCGAGGAGTTAAGTTGCCATGATACCATAACGAGACATCTTAGAGGAGGTGACTCGTAGGATCACCCCTTAAGTGGCAAAAAGAATTACCTTTGATTCAAGATCATTGAGACTCTTTATACCAGCTTAGGGCAATTCTCGAGCGATTGCTTGGAGGGGGTTCGGTAGAATGGCATACTCGGACTAATATGGATGATGTGGATTACCTTGTTAAAGACAACGCAATGGATGATCTTGCTTATCATCGGAAATGGATGGGACCCATGGTAGGACCACTTTTGAAAATGATCATGATCAGTAATTACTGAGAAGGTAATCCAGAGTAGGGTGGCACGATGGCAGTGCAAGTTGGGAACAACATGCAAATGATGGGAATGATTCTGGTAACTGGGGAGAAACTCAATAGTAGAGAGTGAGTCCACTGTTTGAAAGGTTATAGCATAACCGATGAAACTGAGAGTAATCCCAGTTAGTGTCGATGATAACACCTAGCGCTTGTGCGTGCTCTCAAGAACTTGAGCATTTCCATATTCATCAGGGTTTACCAATCTCCGTGTCAAGGATCCTGGCAACACAACATACTACCATGATGAATAATGATGGATGATGCAGATGCAAAGGAAGATAACACCTTCTCAGATTTCACCTTGGCGGGGCCAAGGGAACAAAATCTGGATGATTGACCGAGAGGCATTTAGCACTCCGCTTCTAATCTTCTCCTTGATGTGCTAGTGTATCCCATTCATTGAAATGGTTTAAAATCTAGAACATCAAGTAACAGGTCGGACTTCGGGAGCTCAAGAATCCATAAGGGACAACTAAGGAGTAAATCCTGCGAAATCCCTATGGGGAGGTGGCCAACTTTCTCAATCAAGATACTACAATAACAGGTCTTCCGGTTGGGTGTGTTGGCCACGACATCCACTTTACCGGTTACAGAGAGACCAATATTATAGTTCTTGGGAAATGCGCCAACCATCATATCTGCCTGAGATTCAGATCTGGTTGGTGTCAGAATAATCCAGACTCATCGAGTCTAGAAGATAAATGAAAGTTTGCAACACAAACCGACGAGATGGCGTTGCGAGATTCTCGGGAAATGGACTACGGTAGTAAGCTCCAAAATATGAGCCGGTTCTGCTACAAACATGTGAACACGTTGTCCGAGACAAACGGGACCACGTGGTAGTCTTATAATAAAATACTACCAAGTTCAGGTTGGGAAACCATCATCGAGGATAACGAAGTCCTTATATAAGTCATCTTAAGAAGGAACTTCTTCTTCTTGAATAAATCAATCAGTGGCTTGGGGTGCTAGGGACACATATAGAATGAAGGTTCCAAGTCTCCACACCACAGAATACTTCGCACATATGCATGACTGATTTGGGACGATTCCAAAGGAAGCAACATTAACTTTCTCGAATCCATGGCGGCAACTTGCATCAATGCACATGAACTGGAGGAAGTCACTTCTTACATCCGAACATATGCTTCATGAACTAGCATGAAGAAATGCTTTCAAAAGTTTCCAACACTAGCTTAATGTTCAACGAAATCATGGAGAAGATAACAATGTTGCTGATGGGCTCAACAACAATTCATCCAAGTTTCCATAAAAATGGGATTCCATAATTATGAGAACAAGTGATAGTATTGGTCAGACCAAAGGATATAATGGTGTATGCTCGAGGGATCAACCACGAGTAAGACAACATTACGAACATCGTTGGTTCTGATTTGACTTGATGATAGCCCATACTCAAGTCAAAGTTTTGGCAAGACAACAGATCCAACAACTGATCACGAGGATCAATCGATGAAGATACCATCTTTCTTCAACACATAGGCAAAAAGATATCCCTTAAATTGAACTAAACCAGGCAAGCTTTTATCTTCCAACTCTCCAAGTTGTTGTTTGGCTTAACCAAATAGCTCAGGGGTATCCAACGCGGATTCTTGGGGAAGGATTGGTTTATTAGAAACCAACTTGATCACGAACTCAACATAGCGGTCAGGTGACAATCTGGTGATACTCCCGAGAAGATATTCGGAAAATCACGAACCATAGATATGTTACTAAGCTCGAGAACAATCTTGCTTTTCAGGCAAGACGATATGATCAATTAAGCAAGGATTGGCACTATCCTACTCATTGATCGGAGAGTGCACCGGAAATAAGGACTAGGTAGCACAATCAACCTTAGGGTGACGATTCAAAAATCAACATGCTAAGAATGAGGTTATCGTCCATTTAACTACCAAGCAACGGAGTTGCTAGCAGTATTGATTTCACACACCACGATTCACTTGTCGGCATTTCGGTTACAATAACACGGAAACCGAGGAATGAACAATGATGGCAAGAAGTATCACTGCATCAAGAATTCATAAGAGGTTGTACAATTCCCATGACATTCTTGACATAAGATGGCAATACTCCAGGGTGGAACAGATTAGAAGCTAGATTGGTATTTGATCTGCGGAATACAACTGCTTTGACCCAATCCTAGAAATGGACAAGGTACTGGAGTTTGTTTCTCCTAGTCATTCTGGAATAGAATGGCTTGACGAACCACAAGAATAATAGACATCGATAACACGGATGCACAACTATCTCTGACTATCAATTGATAGACGGGGGGTCAGGATACAACTAAAGAGGGACAACCCAAAAGAACATACGATTTTCTGAGCTGTGGATGCACAGATTAGTATGTCGAGCAAAGCTCAACGTTTCTTCCAGATAACCCATGCAGAAGGTAGAACTGGCAGAGTCATAATATAGCATGGAGAACTCATCGAGAGCACTCCCGTTGTGATCCTTTGATCCAACAAACTTCTGCCATAAGTGGTTCATAGTATTTGGAAGAAGGAAATACCACGGACCTTGAAGACTAATGCAAAGGTTACTAATAACCTAAAGGAACAAGCAAACACAATCAACATGAAGTAAGTATGGTGAATCTCGGGTTCAAGAACCCAGAGAATACCTACTCCTATGTAGCATCACGAGATGCTTTCGAGAATGATGGCCAGAATCTTCACACTGGGAACACTAAACCTTGCTAGATTACTAGGTGACTCCCTAAAACACCTAGGGTCAACATAATATCTCCAACATATATGTCAAGGCAATAAATTACCTCAATGCACCGGTTAGTGTGCTTATTCTGACCATAAAGGACATCGGGAACGGAAAGAAAGGATTTGCAAATGCATCAGACTATTTAGAAACCTGGGATGACTCGGACAGCATAACGGCTGTAAATGCTCAGAAAAGATTTGAGACATGCTACAAAAATGGTGGCATAGCCACTCCGAAGCACAATATCAAGGTTTCGAGATCAACAGTTATGAACATACGGAAGTAGTAAAACTGAACTGAGATTTGAAACTATCAATTCTATAAGTCTCTATCACAGTAACTCGTCATCCTAGTAGATAGATGAGAAGCCTAGTTCCTAAACCCCGTAGAAGAGAAGAGGATGACTCAGATCAGAAGGCCATGAGGTATAAGGAGTAAAAAGAGCCTTACGTTCCATCCCACAATCAATTCCCTTACATAACTAAAGCATTTCTAGACTCAACTTCGACCAGTTTGGCTTGGTAATCCTACAGGCAATCAGGCTGTGATACCAAAGCTGTCAGGACCCCGACTCAATGCCACATCGATCTAGCATGTAATACCTCATATCACTTTGCGGCCTCACGCACGGTATTCCCACGGGTGTCGCCTTACCTTTGCCCGGGACCGTTTGCGCCTTTTGGCACACGTATATGATAGTGTCGCTAGCATCCATATGATGAGGAGCCCGGGCTGACATGGCTAGTCGTAAACCCAAAGTGGCACAGACTTACAGGAACAGGCATCCATGACCCAGCATCGAACGTGTCGGTCATCAGCGAGTGAATCCAGGCTGTAGCATTGGGCTAGCAGGACTCCGGTGAACCGGGCTGTAGCGGGCTAACAGGACTCCGGTATTCATCGCGTGACATTTCCCCGAAGGGACAGACACAGGAACGAAGAAGGACACATGCCGGCCAGCCTAAGTGTTCCGGAGCAGTAGCAAGCTACCATGGCTCGGTGGAAACACTAGGAGACATTTCCCGGTAAGAGAGGCTACTAAGGATAAACAACTAGATAGTCAGATCCCACACATACCAAGCATTTCAATAAACATACACACAATATGCTCTATATGTGCAAATACAACATGGCATCACAACATGACTCTACGACTCAAGTATTTATTCATTACGCTCCGAGGAGCGAGATATTACAAACATGGGTCTCAGGACCCAACATTCAGAGCATACAAGTCAAGCACAAGCGGAAGTTTATCATGTCTGGGTACAGACATCTACAAATGAAAAAGGCTTAGAAGCCTGACTATCTACTAGATCCTGCCGAGGGCACAAGATCGTAGCTGAGGTAACAAGCTAAACGTCGAAGTCCACGTGGAACTACTAGCGAGACTGAAGTCTCTCTGCAAAAACATAAAATAGGCAAACGTGAGTACAAATGTACCCAGCAAGACTTACATCAGAACTAACTACATATGCATCATTATCAACAAAGGGGATGGTGGGGTTTAACTACAGCAAGCCAGCTTTGACTCGGTGGCTATCCTGAACTACGACTGCAAGTAACTCTTTTGAGGTGGTGCACACGAGTCCACATATTCACCATATCAATACACCACTATGGATCCGCTCCCGTCTCCCTACGAGAACGCCATCCATAGCACTCACGCTTATCTTGCGCATTTTAAAGTATCCACTTTCACTTGTCTATGAACTGTACAGACAACCCAGAAGTCCTTCACCACGGACACGGCTATTCGAATAGATGATGTTAACCCTGCAGGGGTGTACTTCTTCACACACGCTCTCACCACTTACCGCTGTTTACACGACATGTACTCGGCAACCTTCAAGCGGAATCCCAACGAGGGTGTCGGCCACGACCTACCTAAACACTCAAGTCTCTAGTCCAGGTTTATCGCCTATTCGGATTCCATCCGCGAGGAGTTCTGGCCGGAGTTTCGCTCACAGCCCCAAACGATGTGTGCAGGGTTCCCGAGACACCAAACAGGCGCCCGGTACACCGTGCCACGTGCCTACCGCATCACAGCCCACCCCTTCGGTTAGCGCTGCGCACGGCCTCCAGCATACTACAAACAGCAGAAACTACTTGCAACTCCTGGACAGAGGACAAGGGTGATTAAGAAGCCGAGAGGGTCCATTGGTTTCGGGCCCAATGTGTGGTAGTATCTGTTTCATGGATCACAAACACAGAACTCAGTTCCTGAGGACGGCTGCAATGAGACAACCCACCATGTACTCCTACATGGCCTCTCACCGCTACCTTTACCATATCGTGTTCACACACTTAGCTCACACACATTAGGACATGTTCACACACCTCTGATTCACCCCCGATGAATCAGACCTGACTCAACTCTAAGCAATAGCAGGCATGACAAACAAGCATGTATGAGTAGTCACATCGGGGCTCAAACAACTCCTACTCATGCTAGTGGGTTTCATCTATTTACTGTGGCAATGACAGGTCATGCAGAGGATAAAGGGGTTCAGCTACCGCAGCAAGTAACAGATGAATCGTTGTTGTCCTAATGCAGTAAAAGAGAGCAGGAGCGAGAGAGTGGGATTGTATCGGAATGAACAAGGGGGTTTTGCTTGCCTGGCACTTCTGAAGCTATTATAGCTCTTCATCGGTGTCATCGATCTCATTGTCGAAACCACGTCTATCGAGAGGGGACAATTACCGGCAAACAAAGAGGGACACAATCAATGCAATGCAACAATATGATGCATGATAATGTCATGGCAATATGCTGTTGATTGAGCTAATGCAACTAGCAACCATATTAAATGAAGTTGGTTTGAATCCAAGATTCAAATTCAAACTCCATATGTGGATATTTAAATGCCATTTATAAGATTTGACCTAAACAGTGAACAAAAGTTGTTCTAACATGCATGAAAATGGTACAGATGGATAGATTGGATTTTTCTGATCATTTTTCATATATAATTTATTTCATCTGGAGTTACGGTTGAATTTCTATGAATTTTAGAAGTTTTGGTTATTTTCTGGAATTTCCTGCAAAAGAATAAATCCAGAAAATGAGTTATTGCGTCAGCACTGCGTCAGGGTGACGTCAGAGGTCAACGGGGACGTCCAGGTCAAACTGACCAGTGGCCCTGCGTGTCAGTAGTTAGTTTAACTAACTAATATTAGTTAGCTCTAATCTAAGTTAATTAACAGGGGGGGTCCCACTTGTCATAGACTCAGGGAGGTCAACCTGGGCCCACCCGGTCAAGGTCAACGGGTCAAACCCGCCGGCGTTTAGCCGCCGGCGAGGCCAGACGCGGCGAAGGAAGTGCAAATTCGCGCTCCCGCGACCAAATGGTCGGCGGAGACCATTTACGGGTAGCTGGGAGCAAGCCGCGGCGTTTGGTGGCGGTGGTTGGGCTCGGGGTGGCCGGGAACGTCGCCGGCGACGACCTTGGCAATCGTCGGAGTCGGGTGAAGATGAACCCGAGACTACAGGGCACAACGAGGCACGTGACGAGGTGCGTTGGACTCGTGGGGGTGCGGTAGAGTTAGCGGACAAGGTGGTGAGGCCTGTGGGTGGCCGGAGTCACGTCGGCGATGAGCTCCGCGGCGGCGCATGCAGTTGAGCTTCGTGCAGTCGCTACGGTGCACGAGAGAGAGAACGGAGAGGATGGGGAGGTGGATAAGCTCACGGCGATCACGTTAGAGCAGTCGGCGAGGTCGGGGACGAGCTGATGCGGCGGCGACGGGGAAAGGGATCTACGGCGGTGCTCGGTGAAGATGATCTCGAAGAAGACGAAGCAGGGCTCGCGAGCGCTCGGGGCTCGGACTGCTCGACGGAGCCGACAATGGCTGAGTTGTTGGACACGGTGGCTCGGTACGGGGGCGACGGTGGACACGGTTATCACGGTGGCGCGAGCGCGGCAGCGTCGGCCATGGCGGGAGAGGGCGAGGGAGAGCGGCAGGGGCCGTGTGAGGTGTCTCCGGAGTCGGGGCGGCAACGTGGAGCCTGCCCAGGTGTCCACGGGCATGGGCGGCAAGCAGGTGGCGCCTTGGCGAGCTCGCGCTCGTCGGCGTCACCTTTGTGCCTGCCTGGCGTGGACGAAGCAGTTGGCTGGCATGGGCCAGCACAGTGCTGGGTCTGCCAGGTGGGCTGCCAGGTGGGCTGCGGCCAGGTAAGTTCCCTCCTTCTCTTTTATTTTCTGTTTTCTATTTTTCTGTAACTGTGTGGCTTTATTAAAAATACTTAAACAGATCCAAAAATCATGAAACTAATCATGGCTACTGTTTAAAATATATCCAACAGTAAACATTTTTGTTTATGATTATTTGAGCATTTAAAATATTTTATAGCATTTAAATGCCCAAATGCAAATAGAGTATGATTTAATTCAGAGCCCAATATGTCCTGCGGAAATATAAACCATTTTTGGTAGATGCTGTTACCTCAAACCAGAAATGTTGAACATTTTTAGAGGGCATTTTGAGTCCAACGAAAAAGATTTTATTTTGACCCTAGTTGAATTCATTTGGTGCTAGGGTTTAAGCATCCCTATTTCAAGTTCCAATAAATTTAGACATGATGCATGGATGATAAAGCAAAGACAAGCAAGGCCTGAACTTGGGATGTGACAATACTTTTCTGAAAAATTGAGTGGGCCTAGTCTGAATTATTCTACTTATGATAAAGAATTATATGCTCTTGTTCGGACTTTAGAAACATGGCAACATTATTTATGGCCCAAAGAATTTGTTATACATTCTGATCATGAATCTTTGAAACATATTAAAAGTCAAGCTAAACTGAATCGTAGACATGCTTAATGGGTTGAATTCCTTGAGTCTTTCCCTTATGTCATTAAACACAATAAGGGTAAAGAAAATGTTATTGCTGATGCATTGTCTCGTCGCTATACTATGCTTTCACAACTTGACTTCAAAATATTTGGTTTGGAGGCCATCAAAGATCAATATGCGCATGATGCTGATTTTAAAGATATATTGCAGAATTGTAAAGAAGGAACAACTTGGAACAAGTTCGTCGTTAATGATGGATTTGTGTTCCGTGCTAACAAGCTATGCATTCCAGCTAGCTCCGTTCGTCTTTTGTTGTTGCAGGAGGCACATGGAGGAGGACTAATGGGACACTTTGGCGTGAAGAAGACGGAGGACGTACTTGCTACACATTTCTTTTGGCCAAAGATGAGACGGGATGTTGAGCGCTTTGTTGCTCGCTGCACTACATGTCAAAAAGCTAAGTCACGACTCAATCCTCATGGTTTATATATGCCTTTGCCTGTACCTAGTGTTCCTTGGGAAGATATATCTATGGACTTTGTTTTAGGTTTACCTCGAACAAAGAAGGGGAGGGATAGCATATTTGTTGTCGTGGATAGATTCTCGAAAATGGCACACTTTATACCATGTCATAAAAGCGATGATGCTGTTAAAGTTGTTGATTTATTCTTTCATGAAATTATTCGCTTGCATGGTGTGCCAAATACTATTGTTTCAGATCATGATACTAAATTTCTTAGCCACTTTTGGAGATGTTTATGGGCTAAGTTGGGGACTAAAATGCTTTTTAGTACTACTTGTCACCCCCAAACTAATGGACAAACTGAAGTAGTCAATAGAACATTGTCTACTATGCTTAGGGTTGTTTTGAAGAATAATAAGAAAATGTGGGAAGAATGCTTGCCTCATATTGAATTTCCTTATAATCGTTCATTGCATTCTACTACTAAGATGTGCCCTTTTGAAATTGTGTATGGTTTCCTACCTCGTGCACCTATTGATTTGTTGCCTCTTCTATCTTCGGAGAAGGTTAATTTTGATGCTAAACAACGTGCTGAATTGATTTTAAAAATGCATGAGTTAACTAAGGAAAACATTAAGCGTATGAATGCTAAATATAAACTTGCTAGAGATAAGGGTAGAAAACATGTTGTGTTTGCACCTGGAGATCTTGTTTGGTTACATTTGCATAAGGATAGATTTCCTGATTTGCGCAAATCAAAGCTAATGCCACGTGCTGACGGACCTTTTAAGGTGTTAGAGAAAATAAATGATAATGCATATAAACTTGAGCTGCCTGCAGATTTTGGGGTTAGTCCCACTTTTAACATTGCAGATTTGAAGCCTTATTTGGGTGAGGAATATGAGCTTCCGTCGAGGACGACTTCATTTCAAGAAGGGGAGGATGATGAGGACATCAATACCATTGTTACATCCACAGCCCCTACTGCTACATATACTGGACCAATTACTAGAGCACGCGCCCACCAATTAAATTATCAGGTACTTTCGTTTCTTGGTAATGATTCTAATGTTCATGAGAATATGATGCTGTCTAAATTGGATACATTTGTTTTGCTTACAAATGAAGGGCCTAGCTTGGAGAAGGATGGACATTGGAGCACGAACAAGCATGGAGATGATGGCATGTGCAAGGGGAACAAGAACGGAGTTACAAGTGATGATTTCAGGACTTTGAAGCCACCATAATGGGTGCATGAAGCCTTGGACGAAATATACAAGATGCCACTTCATAAATTTCGTCCCGAGGCTATTCTAGGTGCTGTGTCACCTTATTATTGGGCCAGGCCCATGTAATTTCGAAATACATAAGTATAGGCTATTTTTAG
>NC_041389.1:191291650-191318296 GCF_002162155.2 Triticum dicoccoides | reverse complement strand
ATACAGCCCTTAGGGCACCGTTTAGACTTTGGGTTTTGTTTAGACTAAAGTTCGCCATAGCTGCAACTTCGCGTACTTCGTTTGTGTTCAATGACCAGACAAAGGCGTCACAGAACCCCACCTTGATCAATAAAGCTTTCATCTTATATTCGCAATATCCAGATTGCAATCTCAGTTTATTGCTTGTTCTTCGTTTGCTCGCAGGAAACAGACCCTCGTGGTCAAGTTGATCGTGCTCCGGCGTGGTCAATAACCTCTCGGAGTTGGTTTAGCAGTTGCTAAGGCGCGACGTCCTCGCACGTTCGTAGTCGGATCGTCAAAGTCGATTTCCACAAAAGCGATATCCATCATCTCATCGAAAGACGGGACACCTTTGCCTCTATCAACACCCACGTAAATCTTGAAGAATCATCAACAATGACCAATCCAAACAAGTTACCACCAAGACTCTTGTAGGCATTGGGACCGAAAAGATCCATGTGAAGTAGCTCAAGTGGTCTTCTCGTGGTCATGATGTTCTTCACGGGATGACTTCCTCCAACTTGTTTTCCTGCGTGGCAAGCACTACAATGTCTATCCTTGTCAAATATAACATCTTTAACACCAAGGATATGATCACCTTTAATAAGCTTGTCAAGATTTCGCATGCCCACATGACCTAACTGTCTATGCCATCACCAGCCTTTAGAAGATTTAGCAATTAAGCAAGTTCTAGGTTGAACCTTTTTAGTGAAATCAACAATGTATAGAACACATCTACGTATGTTGATAAAGACCATATTATGATTATCTCTTCGAAACAATTGGCAATCTACTTCAGTAAATAGGACATTGAAACCGAAATCGGCTAGTCTAGATACAGAAAGTAAATTGTAGCCAAGGGATTGAACAAGCATAACATTATGTATGGAGTTGTCATGCGAGATGGCCACCTTACCAAGGCCAACCACCTTACCTTTTGAGTTATCACCAAAAGTGACATACTTTTGAGTGTCGTCGTTTTCAGCAAGCTCATGAAACATATCCTTGTCTCCGGTCATGTGATCGGTACATCCACTATCAAGAACCCATTCCTTTCCTCCAGCCATGTAGCCACGAGGGTTAGCCATAAGACCAAAGTGTCTCATAGACTCATTGAGATCATAGTCACTATCATCATCCTCATCATAGTATCCATGTTCAACATCGTCTTGCAAATGATCATTTCCTAGAGAGAGTGAT
The DNA here is from genome assembly GCF_002162155.2 of Triticum dicoccoides. Classification (NCBI taxonomy): domain Eukaryota; kingdom Viridiplantae; phylum Streptophyta; class Magnoliopsida; order Poales; family Poaceae; genus Triticum; species Triticum dicoccoides. The sequence continues at coordinate 191,317,075 of NC_041389.1, read as the reverse complement.
TCACTAGATATGTGATTTTGACAATGTTCATCTCTATGAATTCTAATGGCTTCAGAAATGATATTGCTAATGATTCCAACATCTCCTTTGGCACACATAAGGTCACGAAGCTCAAATAAACAATCTCCAAACTTAGGATCATTGGGATTCATCTTATTCAAAGCAATAGACTTGTGAAGAATCTCATCTAAGTTTTTCAAGGAATAGTCCGGAAATCGTTCCTCAAGAAATCTCCATATATTATAAGCACAATCAAGAGTTGGCAAGCGACCAATCAAATTTCTAGGCAAACCTCTAGTGATAAAATTGATAGTTCTAAGGTTGTGAATCATGTCAAGAGACTCATCAGGGGTAGGATGCAAGGGGTCAACAAGGGGTTCACAAGGAGTATTAATGTACTTGTTCAAGTGATATTCATGAAAAATTCCCAGCATCTCATTTTTCCACTCACTATAGAACTCTCCATCAACCATAGGCACTCTACGTCTAATACTCCCAGTCGTAGACTCATCCATCTTCCTCCAATTGTGATTAAACCAAAGCAAGGGAGACCAATGCTCTGCTACCAATTGAAAGGATCGAGAAGAGGTGTCTAGAGGGGGGTGATTAGACCCTCAACAAGTAAAGGTAGCAGTTTTTAAGTTTTCAAGTTGAGGCTGGAAATTAGCACAATGTCAAACATTCACAATACAAATCAAGCAAACATGCAAAGAGTATATGAGCAGCAGAAAGTAAAGCATGCAACTTGCAAGAAAGTAAAGGGATGGGATTGGAGTGTGCAAATGCAATTGGAGACACGGAGATTTTTGGTGTGGTTCCAATAGGTGGTGTTATCGTACATCCACGTTGGTGGAGACTTCAGCCCATGAAGCGTAACGGTTGCGTGAGTCCATGGAGGGCTCCACCCACAAAGGGTACATGAAGAAGCAACCTTGTCTATACCACCATGGCCATCACCCAAGAAGGACTTGCCTCACTTGGGTAGATCTTCATGAAGTAGGCGATCTCCTTGCCCTTACAAACTCCTTGGTTGAACTCCACAATATTGACGAAAGCTCCCAAGTGACACCTAACCAATCTAGGAGACACCACTCTCCAAAAGGTAATAGATGGTGTGTTGATGATAAACTCCGTGCTCTTGTGCTTCAAATGATAGTCTCCCCAACACTAAACTCTCTCACACATATTTGACTATGGTGGAAACATGATTTGAGTGGAAAGCAACTTGGGGAAGGCTAGAGATCAAGATTCTTGTGGTTGGAATGGAATGTCTTGGTCTCAACACATGACTAGGTGGTTCTCTCTCAAAAAATGAGTAGTGGAAGTGTAGGCATGTTCTGATGGCTCTCCTCATGAATGAAGAATGGGTGGTGGGGTATATATAGCCTCCACACAAAATCTAGTCGTTACACACAAATTCCCAAACTCGGTGAGACCGAATAGTGAAACTCAGTCAGACTGATTCAATTCAAAATGTGAACGTTAGAGTTTTCGGTGGGACCGACAAGGTCAACTCGGTGGGACCGATGTGCTAGGGTTAGGGTAAAACCTCAACTCAGTTTGATCAATTACACAAACTCGGCGAGACCAATTTTGGTAATAAGCAAACAAAGAATTGGTCAAGCAAACTCGGTGGGACCGATTGCATATCTCGGTGAGACTGAAATTATTGCAACAGGCAACAGAGAGTTTGCAAGCCCATCTAGGTGAGATCAAGATCCCATCAGTGAGACCGAACTGATTAGGGTTTCTGGCAGTGGCTATGTCAAAAGAACTCAGTGGCGCCGGATAGATCAAATCGGTGGGGCCGAGTTTGACTTTAGGTTAAGGACATATGTGGAAATGAGAAAGTGGTTGAGGGCTTTGGAGCATATCACTAAGCACTTTGAGCAAGCAAGCCATTAAGCAACACCTCATCCCCTTTTTAATAGTATTGGCTTTCCTATGGACTCAATGTGATGTTGGATCACTAAAATTAAAAAGTAGAGTCTTGAGATTTTGCCAATGTTTGTCCTTGCATCTTGAAGGGGTTCCACATCCTCTTTTCCATGCCACTCCAATCTTGAACTTATCTGAAATATACTAGATGAAAATATTATTCCAACAGGAGATATGTTGACATTAATTACCAAAATCGTCTAGGGAGCACTTGTGCTTTCAGGATTTCAACACATGCTTATGCAAAAAACAATAATTAAGAGATTGTGGGAATCATGTCTTGATAAACAATCGACCAAGTACTTTTATTACATCTAGACAATCCGACTGTCAAGTATAAAAACGACGAAGAAAATCTGCGTTCTAGTAGCGCGGTTCTTCTTTCTTCTGAGCTAGGTTGTAAAGGTGGTATGCTCCATTGTGAAGCACCTTGGTAACGACGAAAGGGCCTTCCCATGTAGGGGCGAACTTGTGAGGTCGCTGCTGATCCACTCGGAGCACCAGGTCTCCTTCTTGAAATGCTCGACCCTTGACATTCCTTGCATGGAATCGATGAAGATCTTTTTTGATAGATAGCCGATCGGATCAAAGACATCTCCCGTTCTTGTTCTAGGAGGTCCACGCACCCTGACGCGCTTGCTCTGCCTCGGTTTCTGAATAAAGTTCCACTCGGGGCGCATTTTGAAGAAGATCACATGGCAGTACAGCTTCAGCTCCATATACCATGAAGAATGGGATTCGGTTGGGAGTTGTCCTCAATCCCCATAGAAGAGACGACAGCTCGGTCACCCAAGCCCCAGCTGCATGTTTGAGGTCGCACATGAGCCGTGGTTTCAAACCCTGGAGGATCAGACCATTTGCCCTTTCAACTTGGCCATTCGACTACGGGTGCGCAACGGATGCGTAGTCCACCCGAGTCCCTTGGAAAGCGCAGTACGCTCTAAATTTTTCCGAGTCAAAGTTTGAGCCATTGTCTGTGATGATGTTGTGGGGAACTCCAAGTCGGAATGTCATCTTTCTTATGAAACTGATGGTTGTGCTTGAGTCTAAAATTTTGATAGGCTTGGCCTCAATCCACTTGGTGAACTTGTCGACTGCTACAAGAAGATGAGTGAAACCACTTATGCATGTCCTGAGTGGCCCAATCATGTCCAAGCCCCACACAACAAATGGCCAAACAAGTGGAACAGTCTTCAACGCAGATGTTGTCTTGTGAGACATGTTTGCATAGAACTGGCAACCTGCACACTTCTCCATGATTTCTTTTGCAGCCTCATTGGCCCGTGGCTAGTAGAATCCTGCTCGGTATGCTTTGGCCATGATGGTACGAGAGGACGCATGGTGACCATAGGTCCCCGAGTGGATTTCTTCCAGAATCAGTCGACCTTCTTCAGGGGAGATACATCATTGAGCCACGCAGTAACGCTCTCTCTGTAAAGCTGCCCATCCATTACTGTGAAAGCCTTGGATCTGCAGACGATCTGACGTGCCTCAACTTCATCTTCTGGAAGCTCATTCCTGAGCAGATATGCAATGTATGGTACTATCCAGTCGGGAGTGATCACCAAGATCTCCATAACCAAATCAATCACCGCTGGTACTTCGATCTTAGTCGGATTGGTAGGACTTATCACCTGGGGAGGTTCTTCAGTGAAAGGATCCTCTTGCACTGATGGGGAACGGAGATGCTCAAGAAACACATTGTTGCGGATAGGTTTCCGAGTGTAACCTATTTTTGCTAAGTCGTCAGCTTCTTGATTCTTGATTCGGGGAATGTGGTGAAGCTCCAAACCCTCAAACTTTTTCTCCAACTTCCTCACTGCATTGTAGTATCCAGTCATGGCATGGTTTCTGATGTCCCACTCCTTCATCACTTCATTAACCACCAAATCTGAGTCAACGTAGACCATCAGGTGACGGACGTCCAGTGAGATGGACATACGCAACCCGTAGAGAAGTGCTTCATTATTGGAGGAATCAAAATGAATCTGGAGGACATAATTGATTTTATCACTTCTTGGGGACACCAGAACCACTCCAGCACTAGAACCATTCAACATCTTGGACCCATCGAACAACATAGTCCAGTGTTTCGAGTGAACTTGGGTTGGTTGTTGTTCTTCAATCCACTCGGCCTAGAAATCTATGAGTGCTTGGGATTTGATCGCTTTCTTCGCTTCAAACTTGATGTCCAGAGGGAGAAGTTCCATTGCCCACTCAGCCACTCGACCAGTTCCATCTCGATTGTTCATGATCTCAGACAATGGAGCATCGCTGACGACTAAAACCGAGTGGTCATGGAAATAATGTGCAACTTTCTTTGCAGTCAAGTAAATTCCATAAACAAGCTTCTAGTAATGTGGGTACCTCTGCTTGGATGGAGTCAAGACTTCAGAAATATAGTACACCGAATGTTGAACTTTATTGGCCTTGCCTTCTTCTTCTTGCTCGACTATGAGCATTGTGCTAACAACCTGACTAGTGGTTGCAATGTACAAGAGTAAAGGCTCTTTGCTGACTGGAGCGGCAAGCACCAGCTGGGTGGAAAGCAGGGCTTTGAGCTCCACAAACGCTGCTTCAGCTTCGGGAGTCCACTCGAACGTAACAAAAAATTTCATCAGTCGGTAGAGGGACAATGCCTCCTCACCGAGACGTGAAGTGAATCGACTCATTGCAGCAAGATAGCCTGTAAGCTTATGAACTTCATGCACATGCACAGATCATTTCATTCGGAGAATTGCACCAATTTTCTTGGGATTAGCATATATCCCTTGTTCGGAAATGAGGAAACCGGGTAACTTCCCTCCGGGTACTCCGAATATGCACTTGGACATATTCAACTTGATATCATATCTTCTTAGATTGGCGAAAGTTTCAACGAGACCAGTCAAAGGGTCAGAACTCTTGCGTGACTTCACTACAATATCATCCATATATGCCTCCACATTATGACTGATCTAGGTGAGCAGGCACTTCTGGATCATGCGCATGAATGTAGCTCCGGTGTTCTTGAGACCAAACGGCATGGTGACATAGCAAAACACCCGAACGGGGTGATGAAGGCTGTTTTAATTTCATCTGGCCCAAACAGTCGGATCTGATGGTATCCGGAATACGCATCAAGAAAAGACAAGCGCTCACACCCCGTGTTGAGTCGACTATCTGATCGATGCGGGGGAGCGGAAAATGATCTTTCGGGTTGCTTCTTGGAGCGGAGCAAATCACTCAAATCAACGTTCTTCTGATATTCCTCCAGTTCAACCACTGCCATTTTCTCTTCGGCGATCTTGGTCCCCTTCTAGAGGCATTCTTCTGCTCTCTTTCTGTTCCCGGTGACCATGATCATGCCTTTGGGCCCTGGCATCTTCAACTTGAGATACATGTAATATGGTCGGGCCATGAAACGAGCATATGCCGGCTTGCCCGGAATAGCATGATAGGCACTGTGGAAATCCACCACTTCGAACATCAATTTTTCTTTGCGGCAATTCTTGGATTCACCAAAAACCACATCCAGAGCAATCTGCCCGAGTGAATTTGCCTTCTTCCCTGGGATGACTCCGTGGAATTGCATGTTGCTTTCACTGAGTTGGGACATCGAAATGCCCATCCCCTGGAGGGTCTCAGCATATAGTATGTTCAAACCACAAACACCATCCATGAGAACTTTAGTCAGTCGGGTGCCCCCAACAACTGGGTCGACCACCAAAGATTGTTGCCCGGGGGTAGCAACGTGAGCTGAGTGATCTGACTGATCAAAGGTGATAGGAGTCTTCGACCACTTGAGGTATGTCGTAGTTGCCGGAGCAACCATGTTCACCTCTCTGTTAATGACTTTCAGTCGACTTTTCTCTCAACATCAGCAAAAATCATCAAAGTTGCGTTGACTTTTGGGTAATCATCTGTCTTTTCTTCATCTTCATCCTTATCAGAGCCTTTTTCACACTGTTGTCCTTCACGGAACTGCTGAATGAGGAACCTACACTGTCGAGTGGTGTCTTTAGGCAAAATCAGGTTGCCTTCCTCATCCTTCTTCGTGTGAATGGGACACGGTAAATCCAGGACATCCTGGCCTGACTGATCCTTCATCTTCTCGGGTACCCAAGGCCCTTTGGGCTTTCCCTCGAACTTTCCTTGTGAATTGACCACTACTTCTTCAGCCTGACCTGAGGCTTCAGCCTTACATTTCTATTTTCGACTGGGATTTCCGCCCCCAGTCTCAGCGTCGACTGTTTTCCCTTTACCATTTCGGAGTCGGTCCTTTTCCTCACCATTCGCATACCGAGTGGTGATCTCCATCATCCGATTCAAACTCATGGCCCCGGAGCGACCAAATTTTAATGTGAGCTCTCTGTAACACACACCTTCCTTGAAAGCACAGACGGCCTAATGCTCTAAAACATTCTCCACCAGATGGTGAAGGGTAGTCCACCGCAGAATATAATCTCTCAAGGTTACATTCAGTTTCTGTACACAATGCTACAGCTCAGACAGTCCAACATGACGCTTGCAAGTGCCTTCAAATGTCTTGATAAACACTCGGGCCAAATCTTCCCAACAGAAAATGCTAGTTGGGGACAACTGATTCAACTAAGCCTTGGCTGAGCCCTCAAGCATGAGGGGCAGGTGCTTCATGGCTACCTCATCGTTGCCCCCACCGATCTGCACTACCACTCAGTAATCCTCTAACCAGGTGGCTGGCTTGGAGTCTCCAGTAAACTTGCTAAGTCCTGCAGCCAACCTGAAGTTGGGAGGAATCTCAGGAGCATGGATGGCTCTGTTGAAACACTTGGGCCTAGAGACGAACGCTCTATTCCCACTCGGTTGATCGTTGTACAAGCCATCTTTGTTAGCCCTACCTCTGTCAACCAGGCCCTGCACAAGAACTGGCCTTGCATCAAAACCAGGCTCTCTAGGGTCGACTGGGAGCCTCCGATCATCGTTGTTCAGGCGCATATCATCATACTGCCGGGGTGCGTACGATCCACCCCTTGGAGGGGGTGTAGGCACTCGACGGTGTTCATCACGGTGATATCAAGGTCTAACTGCCCGTGGCATCTTCCCGGGTACTATTCATGGTGGTAACCACGATCTTCATGCCGCAAGGGTGATCTTGAGCTTTGAGCCGACTGAACTGTATCTGCCACAACTGACCAGTTGTGAATCCTATTGCACGACTGAGAAACAGCTGAGTTATGTTCCCCGGCCTCTCTAAGCAGTGCCCGAATCTACTGTAAGCCTCTACCAGCCTCAGAACGGAACAGCTGGATCAATTCTACAATACGTGCAGCTGCTGCAACGTTCTGGATCGGAGTACGGAATACTTGACAATCATCCTTAGGTCCAGTCGGAAACAGTTGCCGATGTCGTCGAGAACTTGGAATATGTCTACAGGCGCGGTAGTCGAGTGCTTGTTGAAGATTCTCCAGGCGCACGCGCTTAGCCAGAGTGGCTACATGCACAGCCTCCAAGGCTCGAGCCTCAAGGGTCTCCCCTACGATGGGGGACTGGAGAGCTTCCAAAGCTTGATCTTGCATGCGCTGCAACTCCTCCCTCTGCTCTGCAGTGAGAGCTTCGGGATAGTACTCGTCGTTGTCGTGCGCCAAACCGCTGCTACCACCCATGCCACGGGGAAATCCTGGTGGGCTACGTTGGGATCCGACCATGAGAACTTCCGCCACGGGGCCATTGCTTTCACACTCGGAGAGGGTGTCCTAATGGCCAGTCGACAGGTCGAACAACCCATAGAGAGATTCATCGGGCTCGATTGCCGCAATCTGATGAGTAGCTGACTGACGGGCCACTGCGTGCTTCACCCATCGCTGGAGCCGCGAGCGATCGGATCGCTTGCGGCGATGACCCGCGGGAAGCGAAGACGCCACGGGAGCCGATCGATACTGAATCGACGGCTACCGTAGGAGGACGCCACAAGCACTCGCGCGGAAGTGCACTACCCCACGGATGGGGAGTGCCTCGACATCAAGGGGGGCCTCCTGAAGCCATGCCGAATCATCCGTGATGAAAGTGAACATGCCGAGACGGATCTCGTGGCCCAAGGACAATCCACCACCGGAAACCATGTTGAGGAAGATCAAAAACTGCAACCTCACCGGAAGTCGCTAAGACGCCCACCCCACGATGGGCGCCAACTATCATGGGAATGAGTCTGACAGTAGAAGTAGGGGTACGTAGGAGAAGGGTCAGGCCCTAGCTATGGCGAGGTTGTACACACAGATTTACGAGTTCAGGCCCCTCACTGTCTTGGTGCCTCGGAGGCTTTTCGATTGGAGTGTGGAATAGTTACAGGGGGTGCGGACCCTTGTGCCAGAGGGGAGGGGTGGCTTATATAGAGTGCGCCAGCCCCTCGCAACCCTCGGTTACACAAGGGTTCAATGAGAGTTAAGTCTTGAGCTTTACTGGTAACGCCCGTATTAAATGGTCTTTATGACGACGGAGTGAATGTCTGACCGTTGCCATCCTGGGGTGACTCTAGGTATTCTGTACTCCGAGTGGATTCTTGTCTTCTGAGTGGGATAATGATGGTCGAGTGGAATTTTGGTATCTGAGTTGAATCGTATGTCGAGTGCATTGCACTTCAAGGGGATTTCATCCGGTATCTGCTGTTTAACTTTGTAGGCCTTGGCCACTTGTGTGATGTCTTTGGGAAGGGCATATAGGTCAAGCCTAAGACCCTACCCTAGGTACATGTCATCGTCAAATCCTACTTCATGTGTTGCTTGCACCTTGACATATTGCTCACATGCTAGAGATCTTGCTTCGACTTCTCATTGCCACATTGCCATGCCTCATAACATATATACCTTGCGTGTTGCATCTAATTTTTGGATTACTTGCTCCTATCATATGCTTGGTTGCAACAATGTCATCACTTCACATATGCCATGTCCCATTGATTGCTACATGCTTGCCTTGATTGCCTCACACATGATGAACAATTGCTCTTTCTATTGTGTTGAGTGCCACACTATCTACACTACACCATATACACATTATGCTTGGATTGTCTTTCCCCATGTGTTTGGACACTATTTGGGTGTTGTGAATGATTCTTATGCCTACCATCGACCATTTGTTGAGAGCTTGATGCATGCTTGCTATGAACTTGAGGTAGATGATTATTCTCTTGTCACACATATTTGCATCGCTACCTCACATTTACATGCTTGTTTCTATGATGACCTTGATTGTGCTCAATTCATATGCTTACATGCCATGTCACAATCATTTGTCACACCCTATGCTATGCTTGATGACGACACTTGTTGGGTGAATCACCGCTTGAATAATGCTTGGTTTTGCACTAACGCCTAACCACATTTGGTTGTCCAAGTGTTTGTTGTCCTTCTCCTTTTGAAGGAATCCCAAGAAGGTGCGGCATTGGAGAGTACCCATTTCAAGCTTCAAGATGACGAGTACTTGGTGATCATCCACTTCTACACGGCGACACCATCTCTCTCCCATGGTGATTTTGTTTTCAATCCGAGGTCGAATCTTTCCCAGGGGGGATGATGTGAAGCATCCTATGGACATCACCATTTCAAGAGTCCATTTGGCAAGTGACACGTGTGACACCTACTTCACACACATAAAGGTGAATAATCTCCTTTACACATGCTCGCTTAACTCCTTTGAGGATGGTATACTACTTAACCATCCATCATGCATGCATAGGTATTATTGGAGCTTCACAAATGTCGAGGAGGAGGGCAAGCACCAAGGAAAGACTACACCATCCGCGAGGGAAGCGCGGAAGAGAAGATGGAAGAAGACGGAAGAACATACAAGTCTGCACTTGCCCGGATCATACGGATCCCCTCCCGGGCGATCTGGCCGACGCCCGGATGATCCGGCCCCTGGCCCACATGATCCAGCTACACGTCCCGAAGACAACAGCACAAGCCCGGATGACCTCCCGACGCCGGCTACGACACAAAACGGATGATCCGGACGGCCGCCCGGATCATCCGGACCCCCGGAACCTATTTTTGCCAAGTTGTCAGCTGCTTGATTCTTGATTCGGGGAATGTGGTGAAGCTCCAAACCCTTAAAAAATTTCTCCAACTTCCTCATTGCATTGCAGTATCAAGTCATGGTAGGGTTTCTGGCGTCCCACTCCTTCATCACTTGATTAACCACCAAATCTGAGTTGCCATAGACCATCAGGCAAGGTTGTACACACAGATTTACGAGTTCAGGCCCCTCACGAAGAAGGTAACAGCCCTACGTCTTGGTGCCTCGAGGGCTTATCGATTGGAGTGTGGAATAGTTACAGGGGGTGTTGTAACACCCCGAGTCCGACGCTCCAGATGCCTTCCATGTTTTGCGCATCAGTCATATTAATTATTTATTTGTTGCATTCGTCATCGCATTATCTGCATTGTATCCGCATGTTTTTGTAAAACTCATAGTCGTTCATAGTTACCGCTTCTCTCTTTGTCTCCATTGATCTTTTGTAGGCCCTCTTGTCTTGTCGACCTCTCTGGGCCCCCTCGTGCGCGTCTGAAACTTCCCTGAACCCGAATCGCTCGGTCATGACCGATGGGTCCGGATCATCCCCAAAAATGCCTAAAACATCTTCGGTTTCTTATTGGGACCCCCTAGCCTTTATTTTCTCAGTCGTCCGATTATAATCTTAGGGACGAGATAGCCTCTACCCAATTCTTAACCGCTATATATGAAGCAGATTAAACCTAGACCACTAGTTGTCAGGTCCATTCCTTCCATCCGGCCGCCACCTCTAGTTCCATCGGGATCTCACCCAGCTGATCTCCCCGTTTTCACCAGCCAGCCAACCACCTTCTCCCTCAGATCCAATCCAGCCACCTCCCAATTCGTCTCAACCGACCTGTCTCGATCCAAGCGCCGAGCCCCGCCTCCGCAGTGCGTGCCCGAGTGAGGACCCCGAACTCCTCGAGCTCCTGCGCTGCCCTGTACCTCCTCTCATGCTCGCGCCCGAGCGGGGGGCTACATAGACGAGCTCCCGATGCTCCAGCGTGATCCCGCCTCCCTGCTTCCTCACGTGGGGCCCGAGCGACCTTGCTCCCTGCCATCTCCGGCACCGCGCCGGCGATCGCCACCGCCAGAGCTGCTTCGTCCATCGCCCGAACCTGCCAAAACCTCGCCGCTGACGACCAAGACCAGCACCCAGGCCGTCCCTCTCCTTCCTCCTGCACATCTTCCCTTCCCTGATGATCTTTCTCATATCTCTCACTGCCTATACTTGCCGAAGTAGGAGACCGCCATGGCCTACCCGAATTCTTCACCGTCGCCCTGTTCGACACCTACCATCGGGAACTAGCTCCCCTCGTCAGATCCGATGGATCCTCGCCGCCTCATGTCTCCTGCAGCACGTCGTTCCCTTTTAATTCGTAATCGCACACGAGGAGGACAACCCCAGCGCCAAGTCATGCTTCGCCGTTTACTGACTAATTGCTCGGTCTGGTCAAGTCGTCGACCAGGACGCAGTCGGCCCAATGTGTCTCCAGGCCCAGCCCCGCGCCGCTGGTGGGCTGCTCCACCGACAGGCCGTAAGGCCCAATGTGAGAAGCTCCCCTGGCCCCTCCAGTTTCGGCCCATAACCTATTTTTTTCTGTCCATCGAATTTCCATATTATCCAGAGATGCTAGATTTCCAGAAAAGTCCCTCATGTTCATGTATTTAATAACTTCAGAACCGTGCATCATATGTAAATAATTTATACATGTAAAATGCTTAGAATTTCATCTAGTTTCATAATTTGTAACTATCATCCATGTTTAAAATGTTTAAACTTGTTGTTTGCATTAATTTGCATAAATGCCATGCTAAAATGATTTGTTTCATAACTAATTAACCGTAGCTCCGAACTAAATAAACTTTCTATGTAAATGGTCTAGAAAAATGCATAGCTTAACATGGTGGCCTTACTTTGCATGTTTAACAACTCTAAAAATGTGTATAGGTCAGAACAATAGCAAATTCAAAATATGCATATGGGGATTTTCCGGAATTGTTGATTATTGTCCCGGCCTCATTTAAACTTGCCTAAATAGTTAGTTTACTTATGCTTCGTCTCTTTCCATGTTAATCAACATTTAATATTGATGGGTAGCATAAATGGGAGCGAACTAAATAAGTAAATGTGGTGTTTAGTCAATATGCAACTCGTTGCATACTGAGCTCCACTTAAATAGTGATGTTTGTATCACTTTGCCATGCCATGCATATTTAAACTGGATATGCATCATACTTGTTTGTGCATCATGCCATGTTTATACTTGTGCATTTACCATGTTGTTTGCTTCTTTCCGGTGTTGCTTCTTAGTTCCAGTAACATTGCGATTGTGAGGATTCGTTTGACTACTCTCGTTTGTCTACTTCATGGATTCAGTTTTCTTCCTAGCGGGATCTCAGGCAAGATGACTGTCACCTTGGATCTCACTACTATATTTGTTATGCTAGTTGTCTCGATGCTATCGCTATGTCGCGCTACCCACCACTTGTTTGTCAAGCCTCCCAATATGCCATGAGATAGCCTCTAACCTTTTTTACCATCCCAGCAAACCGTTGTTTGGCTATGTTACCACTTTGCTCAGCCCCTCTTATAACGTTGCTGGTTGCAGGTTGTTCCATGTTGGGACATGGATATCATGGGATATCACAATACCTCTTATTTAATTAATGCATCTGTATACTTGATAAGGGGTGGAAGGCTTGACCTTTTGCCTGGTGTTTTGTTCCACTCTTACCGCCCTAGTTTCCGTCATACCGGTGTTATGTTCCTTGATTTTGCGTTCCTAACACGGATGGGGTTTATGGGCCCCCTTGACAGTTTGCTTTGAATAAAACTCTTCCAGCAAGACCCGACATTGGTTTTAACATTTGCCCAACATAATAAACATGATATTTAAATTTGACGCATAGAGAGTTAGCGCTACCCGAGGAGTAATTTAACATAATACAGGGGGCCAGTGTTGATGGTGTTGGTCCCAAACGAGCGGCCTGCAGGGCCACCACGGGGAAGCTCGAGGTTTGGTTTTACTCGTAGCTTGTCCCATCCGATCGTGGCCTGAGCCGAGATACGTGCGGCTACTATCAGGTGTCGGCACGTCGGGAGGTCTCGCTGGACTTGTTTTACCATTGTCAAAATGTCTTGTGAACCGGCATTCTGAGCTTGATCGGGTTGTCCCGGGAGGAGGATTTTCCTCCGTTGATCGTGAGAGTTTGTGATGGACTAACTTGGGACACCCCTGCAAGGTTTAAACTTTCGAGAGCCGTGCCCGCGGTTATGTGGCAGATGGGAATTTTTAATATCCGGTTGTAGAGAACTTGACACCAGATCTGAACTAAAATACACCAACCGCGTGTGTAACCGTGACCATCTCTTTTCGAGTGAGTTCGAGAAGAAAACAGGGTGGGGTTATGTTTGACTCGTAAGTAGTTCAGGATCACTTCTTGATCATTACTAGTTTGCAACCGTTATGCCTAGTTGCTCTTCTTACTCTTGTACTCATAAGTTAGCCACCATACAATGCTTAGTCGCTTGTTGCAGCCTCGTCACTTATCCATTCTGTACCCATTAAGCTTTGATAGTCTTGATACCCATGGTAATGGGATTGCTGAGTCCTCATGGCTCACAAATTACTACAACAATAGTTGTAGGTGCAGATAATGCGATGATCTGACACGAGTGCGATGCTTGCTTGTTTGGAATTCTTCTTCTGCTTCTTCTTCGATCAAGGGTTATAGGTTTCGGGTCGGGAGCCTGGGCTAGCAGTGTGGATGTCGTTCTTATTTTTTGTTTGATTTCATCTGTAGTCGGATCCTGCTCTTCTGTATGATGATTGCTATGTATTGATGTATTGTATGTATTGATGTTGTAGCTTGTGGCAAGTGTAAGCCTTTATCTGGTATTCTCATCTATTCAGTACATGGTATGTTGTAATGATATCCACCTTGCCATGAATTCATCACGTGATTGGGATAGAGTCGCATCTTGGGCGTGACAAGTTGGTAACCAAGCCTTACCGATCTTAGGAGCCCCCTTGATTGATCGAACCGCTGTCGTTGTTGAGTCTAGAAGAAACTATTTTGAGTCTAGTTATATCGGAGAGTAGGAATTCTTTTTACTCCTCATCCCCTCATCGCTCTGGTGAGGACTCGTGACGTAGATGTTTTGACTTCACTCTCCTTTTTTCACTCAAATTTTTTTTAGGATCACGCGGGTATTGTTGGAATCATTGCGATATCGATATGAGACAATTCTGTCTTCGTGCCTCCCGATTGTATGGATTGGACCCGGGGAGTTGAGCTCCAATGTGTTTTTGTCATAGTGCTATCTTTTCAGTTCCGGAATACTAGAGGATGCCGACATCGAAACGCTCCCATACTTTTCATGGTAGCAAATAGTGTCGTGACTTATCCCCAATACTGTAGGAGATAGCACAGATGGTCTTCCATGACTAGTATCATTGTGTGTTCGAAGGTCTGAGCTACACGAGTTTCTAAGATTTCTTGGTTATGTGTTAAACGCATTCGGAACATTGGAGCGTAGAATTCTGCTAGGAGTTGTGTGATGATTTTGCTCCGTGTAGCCATGGGACCAGATTGCATAACCAAGAAGTTTCAGGAGTTCTCAGGTGGGAATTCAAGTAGTTACCTAAGATTATCCTTCCAACAAATGCGTGAGGGGTTATGTATTTGTTTTCGGCGTATTTTGCAAGCCAAATCTTTGTTTTGTTTTGAGTTGTGGTATTCGAGTTGCTTCGATGTGAAATGTTGATCCATACCTTCCGTAAATGGTGTTCTCATATTTCTATGGGAGTGCTAATCCTTTCTGATCATCGAGATTGTCATGTAAATTCTTCTCAACCGGCCTGCTTCTCTTCAAGTTAATCCGATCCCTTCAACATTTGCAAGATCAATTATTACTTCTTCTCAATGGTGTTCGTTTTGCCCGTCCCAAGTTGCATTTTTTTCCACCATCCCACCCTTTACTTCAAAGACTCATATATCTTAATCAAGTACCCATTTTATTCATGAGAAGTCTATCAAGTTTTTTTTCTTTCGATGTTCTTATCCGGTGTTTCCTCATGAAGATGCTCAGGAGCTTCAAGTTTATCATTATTCATTCTCTTTTCTTTTCCGGTGGAGTCAATTTAAGCTTTGGTGTTAATCATATATTTTCCTTTTGTTTCACATGCTTTTCCATGTGGCAATTTCTTATCCAAGGCTCTCTTATTTATTCACCTCTATTCATATCCGGAGTGTAGAAGATACCTCAAAATGTTCATGTATCCATTCTTAATCCATTCAAGTTATTTCCAGGTCGATATCTCATTAAAGCCATTTAAATCAACCGGTGCAATCTCCCTTTCAAGTAATTGTTCAACGGTGTTCCTTCGAGTGGGCCCTGGCCCATAGGTCTTTTCCCAGGATCTTACCTGACTCTTTAATTTTTCCGGAGTTATTCTCAAATTCTTTTCAAAGTTTGACATAAGAATGAATTTTCATCAGTCGGATGCCTCCTCCAAGGTTGCTTTCAGATTCTTTTCATCTTTGGCCCGACCTTTTCTCTTATAATTTTTCCGGAGTGTCTCAACAATTTTGGTGGTGTATCTCGTCGCCATTCTCAGATTTTGAAGACCGAAGAAGATTTTTTTTCTTCCTCAATCTAGATCCGATTCTCTTGAAGGTTCATGGTTCTAGTTCATGCCATCCTCATAGTTGTTTTTGTTTGTGAGAATTCTTTTCATAACCATCCGGAGCATTTCAGAGCTATCATTTTATTCTTCATACTCAACGTTTAGCTCTCATTCCCAATTCTTTCGGTGCATCGTTCAAGTATTCTCTAGTCAGCTCGTGGTCTCATTAGCTTATATCTAAATTCCCTCAAGTATCTTTGTTCATTTTCTAATTCTTCCTGGTGATGTGTTCCTTTTCTTCACTCGTTTTAAATTCTTATGATGGTTCGTTCAATATTCCTTTACCTTTGTTATCATATCATTTCACTCGTTCTTTCCAAAATCCTCCTAGTGATTCGTCGAAGACTTCTTCAAATTTGCGCTATATCTCTCTTAATCCTTTTCAAGAAGAATTAGTATGCCAAATCCATTGCTTATCATCAATTCAAATTGATGATACGCATAACATAGTTCTCATTCTTGTTTCATCCAAGTGATTAATTCTTTTCTTCGGAGTTTGTTTAGGAGGAATAAATTCTTGGTTTCAAGTTGTTCATCTTGTCTCCCGGTGTTCTAAGCTCTCTCAATTTTCTCATCACGAAGATCCATCTAAATCATTGCAAGGCTTCAATCTTATTCTTTTCATCCTTCACTTCTCATCCTTTTGTTACCGAAGTTCTTCATGGTGGTTCACCATGATTTAATTCATCCTCGAAGTGTTCTTCAAGATTCTTGTTGGAGGAGCTCAAGTATTCTTCTCCTTGCACTCCGAAGTGCAAATGTTTGCTCCCTTATCTTTTGAGGTGGTGTTATGTCATTCTTGACAATTTCCTTCATGCTTCATGATTCACAAGTTATCAAGAATGAAATATTTAAACCCATCATTTTTTTCTTTGTTCAAGAGATCTTGTCAACCCCTCAATTTATTCGTTGGAGTAATCTTGGGTTGTATCTCACCTAAAAGCTTTCCCTAAGGATTGTTGCTATTTATGGTGCTTATAAATGACCCAAGTTCTTCATTTATCCTCCCGGTGAAATAAGTTTTTCGTCTCCTTGTTGATCTCAATCCAAACAATTGTTTCCCATTAGTGGCAGGATTTCACCTCTAGTTATGAGATATTTTCATAAGTCCACTAGGAGTATATCATTTGATTGTTGAGTCTTCAACAACTCCGCTCAACCCTTCTTCGTAAGGATGTTTTCAAATTCATTTCTAGTAGAAGATGTTGTTCTTCTTCGTTCTTTTCATTCCATTATTCGTTTCGGAGGCTTTCTGATATTGCTCTCTTCGAACCATCATCTTCTCAAGTTTTGCCTCTCTTTTCAACCGGAGCGCTGCCCGAATTCTTCCTCTCTCATCTTGTTTCAACTGAGTGGTTTCGACCTTACTTCTTCCTCGTGTCAATTTAAATCTCTTTGCAACCTCAAGGTTCTTTGGTTTCACTCGTTTGTCATGAAACGACTTTGTTTTACCTCTTCTCTTCCTCTTCCGTTTTCCATCCCTAGATCTCGGGGCGAGATCTCTTATAAGTGGAGGAGAGTTGTAACACCCCGCGAACGATGCTCCAGATGCCTTCCATGTTTTGCGCCTCAGTCGTGTTAATTATTTATTTGTTGCATTCATCATCGCATCATCCGCATTGTATCTGCATGTTTACATAAAACTCATAGTCGTTCGTAGTTGCCGCTTCTCTCTTTGTCTCCATTGATCTTTTGTCAGGCCCTCTTGTCTTGTCGACCTCTCTCAGCCCCCCTCGTGCGCGTCTGAAACTTCCCTGAACCCGAATCGCTCGGTCATGACCGATGGGTCCGAATCATCCCCAAACATCCCTAAAACATCCCCCTAGCCTTTATTTTCTTAGCCTTACAATTATAATCGTAGGGACGAGATAGCCACTACCCAATTCCTACCTGCTATATATAAAGCAGATGAAACCCTAGACTAGTAGTTGTCTCGTCCATTCCATCCATCCCGCCGCCACCTCTAGTCCCATCGGGATCTCATCCAGCTAATCTCCTCGTTTTCACCAACCAGCCAACCACCTTCTCCCTCAGATCCAATCCAGCCACCTCCCAATTCGTCTCCACCGACCTGTCCTGATCCAAGCGTCGAGCCCCGCCTCCACAGTGCGCGCTCGAGCGAGGACCCCGAACTCCTCGAGCTCATGCGCTGCCCTCTACCTCCTCTCCTGCTCGCGCCCAAGTGGGAGGGCTCTGTCCACGAGCTCCCGCTCCTCCAGCATCGTCCCGCCTCCCTGCTTCCTCGCGCGGGGCCCGAGCGACCTCACTCCCCTGTCATCTCCGGCACCACGCCGGCGGGCGCCACCGCCAGAGCTGCTTCGTCCACCGCCCAAACCAGCCAAGACCCCGCTGCCGGCGCCCAAGACCAGCACCCAGGTCGTCCCTCTCCTTCCTCATGCGCATCTTCCCTTCCCTGATGCTCTCTTATCTCTCTCTCCCTGTAATTGTCGTAGCAGGAGACCGCCATGGCCTGCCCGAATTCTTCACCATCGCCTTGTTCGACTCCTACCATCGGGAACCAGCTCCCCTCGTCAGATCCGGTGGATACTCGCCACCTCCCGTCGCCTGCAGCACCGTCGTTCCCTTCTGCTTCATCATCGCACACGAGGAGGACAACCCCAGTGCCAAGTCTCGCTTCGCCGTTGACTGACTCCTCACTCGGTCTGGTCAAGTCGTCGACCAGGACGCAGCGGCTCAGTATGTCTCCAGGCCCAGCCTTGCGCCGCTGGTGGGCTGCTCCACTATAGGTCGTGAGGCCCAATGTGAGCAGCTCCCCCAGCCCCTCCAGTTTTGGCCCATAACCTATTTTTTCTGTCCAGCGAATTTCCAAATTATCCAGAGATGCCAGATTTGCAGAAAAGTCCCTCATGTTCATGCACTTAATAACTTCAGAACTGTGCATCATATGTAAATAATTTATATATGTAAAATGCTTAGAATTTCATCTAGTTTCATAATTTGCAACTATCATCCATGTTTAAAATGTTTAAACTTGCTATTTGCATTAATTTGCATAAATGCCATGCTAAAATGATTTACTTCATAACTAATTAACGTAGCTCCGAATTAAATAAATTTTATATGTAAATGGTCTATAAAAATGCATAGATTAACATGGTGGACTTATTTTGCATGTTTAACAACTCCAAAATTGTGTATAGAGCAAAACAGTAGCAAATTCGAAATATGCATATGGGGATTTTCTAGAATTATTGTTTGTTGTTACGGCCTCATTTAAACTTGCCTAAATAATTATTTTACTTATGCTTCATCTCTTGCCATGTTAATAAACATTTAATATTGATGGGTAGCATAAATGAGAGCGAACTAAATAATTGAATGTGGTGTTTTGTCAATATGCAACTCGTTGCATATTGAGCTCCACTTAAATTGTAGTGTTGTTTGATTAACTTTGCCATGCCATGCATATTTAAACCAGACATGCATCATACTTATTTGTGCATCATGCCATGTTTATGCTTGTGCATTTACCATGTTATTTGCTTCTTTCCGGTGTTGCTTCTTAGTTCCAGTAACGTTGCGATTGTGAGGATTCGTTTGACTACTCTCGTTCATCTACTTCATGGATTCAGTCTTCTTCCTAGCGGGATCTCAGGCAAGATGACTGTCACCCTGGATCTCACTACTATATTTGTTATGCTAGTTGTCTCGATGATGTCGCTATGTCGCGCTACCCACCACTTGTTTGTCAAGCCTCCCAATATGACATGATGCAGCCTCTAACCTTTTTCCTCCATCCCAGCAAACCGTTGTTTGGCTATGTTACCGCTTTGCTCAGCCCCTCTTATAACGTTGCTGGTTGCAGGTGCAGTTGCAGGTTGTTCCATGTTGGGACATGGATATCATGGGATATCACAATACCTTTTATTTAATTAATGCATCTATATACTTGATAAGGGGTGGAAGGCTCGACCTTTTGCCTGGTGTTTTGTTCCACTCTTGCCGCCCTAGTTTCCGTCATACCGGTGTTATGTTCCTTGATTTTGCATTCCTAACACGGTTGGGGTTTATGGGCCCCCGTTGACAGTTTGCTTTGAATAAAACTCTTCCAGCAAGACCCGACATTGGTTTTAACATTTGCCCAACATAATAAACATGATATTTAAATTTGACGCATAGGGAGTTAGCGCTACTCGAGGAGTAATTTCACATAATACAGGGGGCCAATGTTGATGGTGTTGGTCCCAAACGGGTGGCCTGCTGGGCCACCACGGGGAAACTCAAGGTTTGGTTTTACTCGTAGCTTGTCCCATCCGATCGTGGCCTGAGTCGAGATACGCGCGGCTACTATCAGGGGTCGGCACGTCGGGAGGTCTCGCTGGACTTGTTTTACCATTGTCAAAATGTCTTGTGAACCAGGATTCCGAGCTTGATCGGGTTGTCCCGGGAGGAGGATTTTCCTCCGTTGATCGTGAGAGTTTGTGATGGACTAAGTTGGGACACCCATGCTGTTATGTGGCAGATGGGAATTTTTAATATCCGGTTGGGACACCCAGGGGATGGCTGCTTGATTCTTGATTCGGGGATGTGGTGAAGCTCCAAACCCTCAAACGTTTTCTCCAACTTCCTCACCGCATTGCAGTATCCAGTCGTGGCAGGGTTTCTGGCGTCCCACTCCTTCATCACTTGATTAACCACCAAATATGAGTCATCGTAGACCATCAGGCAACGGACGCCGAGTGAGATGGCCATACGCAACCCGTAGAGAAGTGCTTCGTACTCTGCTTCATTAATGGAGGAATCAAAATGAATCTGGAGGACATGATTGAGTTTATCACCTCTTGGGGACACCAGAACCACTCCAACACCAGAACCATTCAACATCTTGGACCCATCGAAGAACATAGTCCAGTGTTTCGAGTGAACTTGGACGGTTGTTGTTGTTCAATCCACTAGGCCAAGAAATCTGTGAGTGCTTGGGATTTGATCACCTTCTTCGATTCAAACTTGATATCCAGAGGGAGAAGCCACTCGACCAGTTGCATCCTGATTGTTCATGATCTCAGACAATGGAGCATCGCTGACGACTGAAACCATGTGGTCCTGGAAATAATGTGCAACTTTCTTTGCAATCAAGTAAATTCCATAAACAAGCTTCTGGTAATGTGGGTACCTCTGCTTGGATGGAGTCAAGACTTCAGAAATATAGTACACCAGACGTTGAACTTTATAGGCCTTGCCTTCTTCTTCTCGCTCGACTGTGAGCACTGTGCTAACAACCTGACCAGTGGATGTAATGTACAAGAGTAAAGGCTCTTTGATGATTGGAGCAGCAAGCACCGGCTGGGTGGAAAGCGGGGCTTTGAGATCCACAAACGCTGCTTCAGCTTCGGAGTCCACTTGAACGTATCAGACTTTTTCATCAGTCGGTAGAGGGACAGTGCCTTCTCACTGAGACGTGAAATGAATTGACTCAATGCAGCAAGACAGCCTGTAAGCTTCTAAACGTCATGCACACACACAGGGTGTTTCATTCGGAGAATTGCACCAATTTTCTCGGGATTAGCATCTATCCCTCGTTCGGAAACGAGGAAAACGAGTAACTTTCCTCCAGGTGCTCCGAATGTGCACTTGGACGGATTCAACTTGATATCATATCTTCTTAGATTGGCGAAAGTTTCAGCGAGATCAGTCAGCAGATCGGAACTCTTGCGTGACTTCACTACAATATCATCCATATACGCCTCCACATCCCGACTGATCCGAGAGAGCAGGCACTTCTGAATCAGGCACATGAATGTAGCTCTGGCGTTCTTGAGATCGAACGGCATGGTGACATAGCAAAAACACCCGAACGGGGTGATGAAGGCTGTTTTAGTTTCATCTGGCCCGAACAGTCGGATCTGATGGTATCCAGAATATGCATCAAGAAAAGACAAACGCTCACACCCCGTAGTTGAGTCGACTATCTGATCGATGCGGGCGAGCGAAAAATGATCTTCGGCAGGCCAGATTGATATGCCTGAAGTCAATGCACATGCGGAGTGACTTATCCTTCTTGGGAACCATGAGGACATTGGCGAGCCACTCGGAGTGGTATATCTCGCGGATGAACTCTGCTGCCAGGAGCCGAGCCACCTCTTCGCCAATCGTCGTCCTCTTCTCCGCGGTGGACCGTCGGAGATGTTCCTTGACAAGTTTAACTTTTGGGTCGATGCGCAAACGGTGCGTAGCCAGTCCCTTGGGTACACCTGGCATGTCTGAGTTCTCACGGAGGAACTGGATGAGCATGACTTCCTATTTGCTATCGAGTGTCGTTGAAATATGAGTCGGAGCAACTGTGGGATCTTCCGGGTGAATATGCACTCGTTTTCTCTCACCAATCAACTGAAATGCAGACTCAGAAGCAGGCTTCTTGGAGCGGAGCAAATCACTCGGAACAACGTTCTTCTGATATTCCTCCAGTTCAACCACTGTCATTTGCTCGTCAGCAATCTTGGACCCTTCTGGAGGCATTCTTCTGCTCTCTTTCTGTTCCCGGTGACCGTGATCACGCCTTTGGGCCCTGGCATCTTCAGCTTGAGATACACGTAATATGGTCGAGCCATGAAACGAGCATATGCAGGCCTGCCCAGAATAGCATGATAGGCATTGTGGAAATCCACCACTTCGAACGCCAACTTTTCTTTGCGGAAATTCTTGGAATCACCAAAAACCACATCCAGAGCAATCTGCCGAGTGACTTTGCCTTCTTCCCTAGGATGACTCCGTGGAATTGCATGTTGCTTTCACTGAGTGGGGACATCGGAATGCCCATCCCCTGGAGGGTCTCAGCATATAGAATGTTCAAACCACTACCACCATCCATGAGAACTTTAGTCAGTCAGGTGCCCCCAACAACTAGGTCGACCACCAAAGCTTGTTGCCCGGGGGTAGCAACATGAGCTGGGTGATCTGACTGATCAAAGGTGATAGGAGTCTTTGACCACTTGAGGTACGTCGTAGTTGCCGGAGCAACCATGTTGACCTCTCTGTTGATGACTTTCAGTCGACTTTTGCTCTCAACATCAGCAAAAATCATCAAAGTTGCATTAACTTTCAGGTAATCATCTGCCTTTTCTTCATCTTCCTCCTTATCAGAGCCTTTTTCACTCTGTTGTCCTTCACGAAACTATTGAATGAGGAACCTACACTGTCGAGTGGTGTGTTTAGGCACAATCAGGTTGCCTTCCTCATCCTTCTTCGTGTGAATGGGACATGGTAGATCCAGGACATCCTGGCCTAACTGATTCTTCATCTTCTTGGGTACCCAATGCCCTTTGGGATTTCCCTTGAACTTTCCTTATGAATTGACCACTGCTGCTTCAGCCTGACCTAAGGCTTCAGCCTTGCGTTTCTGTTTTGACTGGGATTTCCGCCCCCAGTCTCAGGGTCGACTGTTTTCCCTTTGCCATTTTGGAGTCGGTCCTCTTCCTCACCATTCGCGTACCGAGTGGCAATTTCCATCATCCGATTCGAACTCATGGCCCCGGAGTGACCAAATTTCAATGTGAGCTCTTTGTACTGCACACCTTCCTTAAAAGCACAGACGGCCTGATGCTCTGAAACATTCTCCACCAGATGGTGAAGGGTAGTCCACTGTTGAGTATAATCTCTCAAGGTTTCATTTGGTTTCTGTACACAATTCTACAGCTCAGACAGTCCAGCGGGACGCTTGCAAGTGCCTTCAAATGTCTTGATAAACACTCGGGCCAAATCTTCCCAACAGAAAATGCTAGCTAGGATAGCTCTCCAAAGCAAGGAAAAATGGCACAGCCAGAAAAGTGGTTGAGCCCTCAAGCATGAGGGGCAGGTGCTTCATGGCTAACTCATTGTTGCCCCCACCGATCTGCACTGCCACTCGGTAATCCTCTAACCAGGTGTCTGGCTTTGACTCGCTAGTAAACTTGCTAACTCCTGCAGCCAACCTGAAGTTGGGAGGAATCTTAGCAGCACGGATGGGCTCTGCAGAAACACTAGGGCCCAAAGACGAATGCTCTGTTCCCACTCGGCTGATCTCTATACAAACCATCTCTGTTATCCCTGCCTCTGTTAACCAGGCCCTGCACAAGAACTGGCTTTGCATCAAAACGAGGCTCTCTGGGGTCGACTGGAGCCTCCGCTCATCGCTGTTCAGGCGCTTGTCATCATATCGCTGGGGCGCGTACGATCCACCCCTCGGAGGGGGTGTAGGCACTGGACGGCTGTCATCACGGTGATATCGAGGGTCTAACTACCTGTGGCCTCTTCCCAAGTACTGGTCCTAGTGGTAACCACGATCTTCATGCCGCAAGGTGATCTTGGGCTTTGAGCCGACTAGACTGTATCTGCCACAACTGACCAGTTGTGAATCCTATTGCGCTACTGAGAAACCGCTGAGTTCTGTTCCCCGGCCGCTCTGAGCAGTGCCCAAATTTGATGTAAGCCTCTACCAGCCTCAGAACGGGACGGCTGGATCGATTATACAATATGTTCAGCTGCTGCAACGTTCTGGATCAGAATACGGAATACCTGACAATCATCCTTAGGTCCAGTCGAAAATAGTTACCGATGTCGTCGACTGAAACTTGGAATATGTCTGCGGGCACGATCGTCGAGTGCTTGTTGAAGATTCTCCAGGCGCACGCGCTCAGCCAGAGTAGCTACACGCGCAGCCTCCAAGGCCCGAGCCTCGGGGGTCTCCCCTATGATGGTGGTCTGGAGAGCTTCCAAAGCTTGATCTTGCATGCGCTGCAACTCCTCCCTCTGCTCCGCAGTGAGAGCTTTGGGATAGTACTCGTCGTTGTCGCGCGCCGGACCGCTGCTGCCGCCCGCCTACGCTGGGAGCCCACCATGAGAACTTCCGACGCGGGGTCGTTGCTTTCACACTCAGAGAGAGTATCCGAATGGCCAGTCGACAGGTCGAACAACCCACAGAGAGATTCATCGGGCTCGATTGTCACGATCTAAGCAGTGGACAACTGACGGGCCACCGCGTGCTTCACCCATCGCTGGAGCCGCGAGCGGCCGGATCGCTTGCGGCGACGACCCGCAGGGAGCGAAGACGCCACGGGAGCCGATCGATACTGAATCGACGACTGCCATAGGAGGACGCCGCAAGCACTCGCGTGGAAGTGCGCTGCCCCGCGGATGGGGAGTGCCTCGACGTCGAGGGGGGCCTCCTGAAGCCAGGCCGAATCGTCGGCGATGAAAGTGAGCGCGCCGAGACGGATCTCGCGGCCCAAGGACAATCCACCACCGGAAGATTGGTTAGGTGTCACTTGGGATCCTCCAAGATCATGTGGAGTTGAACCAAGGAGTTTGTAAGGAAATCACCTACTTCGTGAAGATCTACCTCGAGTGAGACTAGTCCTTTGTGGGCGAAAGTCATGGTGGAATAGACAAGGTTGCTTCTTCATGACCCTTCATAGGTGGAGCCCTCTATGGACTCGCACAATCATTACCCTTCGTGCGTTGATGCATAACGCAGATATACGATAGCACCACCTATTCAAACCACGCCAAAATTCATTTTGTCTTCATTGCGTTTGATCTTCCTATCTCTACTCCCTTTACTTTTCTTGCACTTGCATGTTGTTACTATTCTGATGCATTATCTCTAGATATGCATGTGTAGGAAGTATTGGTTACTGACTTAACCAGTGCTAAAATCTGCCTAATTATCAAGAAAACTAAAAACTGCACATTTGCCTTGTTATGTGTCTATTCATCCCCCTCTAGCTTGTATCTCCTCGATCCTACATAGAGGCCTTGTTGTAGAAATGTTCTGCAACTGTTTTTTTTT
>NC_041389.1:191270778-191291063 GCF_002162155.2 Triticum dicoccoides | reverse complement strand
GCAACTGATATGTTGTTGCGGAATATTTTTTTTCCAACGGAGGTTTTGTTGCAAAGAAATTGCAACTAAGGGTTGTTGCAGTTTTTTTTTTCTCCAACCCAGGTCTTGTTGTAGATTTTTTTTTTTTGCAACAAAGATAATGTTGCCAAAACTTGTCAAGTTGCCGTTGTTGAGCACCGTCGTTCGTCGTCGCCAGCTTGAACTACCTGCATAGCCGTCACCGCCACCAACCGCAAGGCCATCCACCCCCAAGCTCCAGTCCGAAGCGCCGCCCCGTCGTTGGTCGCGTCGGTCGGCGAGCTCACATGCTTCCTTTATGGATACTTGTTGTTGAAGCTGGTAGCTGCTCCTTGAATGCTACCTCCATGGGCGCTCTCCATTCTAGACGCGGCATGATGGAGGAGGTTGGATGGCTGAGTAAGGGGAGAAGAAGAGGCAAGGAAAGAGATGTGGATGGGAGTCCTCGGGGAAGAAGATAAGGCAGCAGGGCCAAGCGTGCGTAGGCTCATTAGGACACGCGTCGCCCTTGGGAGGCGGCAGAAGGACTCAAAAAATCAATCGGCTAAATGGAATCATTTCCCTTTTTGAAATGGGTGGAATATGTTATTATGAATTTATTTATTTCAAATGAGTGAAATATCTTATATGAAATGAGTCAAATCTATTTTCAAATATGTGAAATCAGTTCTGAAATTAGCGAAACATGTTATTGTGAAATGAGTGAAATGTGTTATTATTAAGAAAAATGAAATAAGTGAAATTTGTTATTGAGAAATGAGTGGAATATTGGTTTTTTAAACTCGCTATATTCATAGTCCGCCTTGTTTTAAAGGTCTCCTTGCCATGAGTTCAAATATATAGAAATTGAGATCAAAATTTTTGTTTGAGATATGAATGATTTTGAGTTGATAAAGGTCAAATAAATGCATGAATTAGTTTAGAAGACAGAACGGGCAGCACGTGCATGCAAGACTACTGTAACATTTCATTAGAAGCTGAGATTGATGGCACCTGAGTATCATATTTGCAGGTTGTATACCCGTGTATTCCCAAAGCAAAATTATTCACATTTTATACTGCACAGAGCATTCCCAAAGCAAAATTATTCATATTTTATACTGCACAGAGCGGCCACGGATCTGCTAGTACCTACCGGAACTGCTCAAATTTCCGCTTTGGAGACCTTATGATATTTGGGCAACCCGACCAAGTTTATTTCTTTTTCTTCGAGACAAAGGCAACCCGACCAAGTGCTATTATTACACCTCACCTCCACGCTACAAGCATACACTAAAAGCTGCTTGGTCCAAACAAAATATGCAAATATCATTTCTCATATTACCGACAGTAATGTCAATTCTCAAGCCTACCTAAGTGTGCCTAATTTGGCTCAGAAAATTGCGAGAAATTGAGATGTCAATTATTATCAGAAATCAACAAAACATACAAAATGGCAAACGGCGCGAAGCTCTCAACCACCCCACTTCGATGCCTTGGCCGGTAAACTGGCCTCTGATACCCAATGATGGCTTTCCTCACTGCTCACACCTGGTATGACTCTCAGTACGGTAGGAGTGGAACTGAAGCAAAATTGTTCCAGCACCGCAAGCAAATCCACTAATTTCAACCTGATGCAACTTTCTTGCGGATTACTCTCTTTCGCCGGGGCTTGGACAGCTGTGCCTCAGGCCCACCCTGCTTGATGCCAAGAAGACCAAGGCCTGACACAACTGCATCCTTGGATATAAACCACCTTGACTCTTGTTGATCCGCAGCAGTAACCTCCACTGGTCTGGTGTATGCCCTAAGTAATCGATCAGAGTACTGTGGATCAGCTTCCTCTCCAAGCCAAGCGCGCCTTGACGATTCACCTATCTGAATATTCATCAATCTGCAGTACATATGCACCATGTTTAATGGTAGAACGTAGTTACATAGAGTAAGTGAATGGAGTGGCCAAGGAAAGTATACAAAATGGAGCTTTTTAGAACTAAAGCAAATATAAGAAATTCGGTTCAAAGAAGATCAAAGCACCTAAGCTATAGTGTAAAAAATGCAGCAAATTTCGGGTTAACTACTCTTCAATCTGAAAATAAACAGAAACCAGTCAAGTCTTCTTTATTTTTTCTGAAAAGTCCATGACTGACACTCTCCGTAAATAACCAACTCGCTGTTTACCAAGGGCATGAGCAGTGTGTCCATGTTTCAGAACTAAGCTAAGTAGCCACTGCATGGGGTTGACCAAGTTAGAATTTTCTGGTATTGGTACCCCGTCTAGTACCAGAACCAAGCTTTTCTGAAAAGTAACGAGTAAATCAAAGTTTCTTGTCTCAACAGTAGTGATACTTCTAGGTTTGGAAGAAGTACTACACAATGTTTATTGGCCAGCCATCTAGTTTTGGGAGAGGTACTACACACTGAAAGATTTTTGCTAGCATAGACAAGGATGTATCGGCACCAGTGTCACATATAGTTCATGCTCTAAGCATCATCGTATGAACTCTAACCAACAGCCAACTAGTACAGTACACTGTCACAAGCTAAAATGTATGCGTTAATAAGATTTGAAAGCTTTGAAACCCAACAAATTCCAGATAATGCCCAGTGGCTCATGCAATTAAACAAACCTCACAGTGATAATACATGCAACAAATATTGGGGCAGTTCCATAGTGATTGTAAATTGGACTTTGAGAAGGCTTTTGACACAGTGGAGCATGGGATAATTTTGGAGATACTTAGGGCTAAGGGTTTTGATGTGGATTTCTTGGGTGCAGGAGTTGCTATCCTCTGGAACTTCTTTTGTTTTGCTTAATGGGGTTCCTGGTAAACATTTCCAATGTAGAAGAGGGGTCAAGGCAGGGAGATCCCTCTGTCCCCTTTTCTCTTTGTTTTGGCAGCTGACCTTTTACAGTCTATAGTAAATGATATGTTACACAAGGGGTAGCTGCAATTACCCATTCCTTGCCATGATAAAGATTTTCCAATCATCCAGTATGCAGATAACTCACTGTTGATTATGCCTGCTGTGGGTTCTCAGCTGTTAGCTCTCAAGGATATGCTGGCCATTTTTCCTAGATCCACTGGATTGGAGGCAAGGTTTTCGAGTCGACGAGTCGTGATGTGCCGATCGACTAGCCTGGACTAGTCGAGGGGTCTGAGTCGACTTTCAGTTACGACTCATCGACTAGTCACAACTAGTCGTTCGACTCGAAAACAGGGATTGGGGTTCAACTATCATAAATCTTCCTTGGTGCCAATTAACTTAAGTGGGG
Source organism: Triticum dicoccoides (assembly GCF_002162155.2). NCBI lineage: Eukaryota > Viridiplantae > Streptophyta > Magnoliopsida > Poales > Poaceae > Triticum > Triticum dicoccoides. The sequence continues at coordinate 191,287,789 of NC_041389.1, read as the reverse complement.
AAGGGGCTGCTAGGCTGGCTGGAGTGTTTACTTGTAATCTGGGCAAGATGCCCTTTACTTACTATGGACCAGTAGATCCCTGTCCGTAGGAGGTACTACCAGACCAATACTTGTGGACCTTTTGCCACTGGTAGACTGTATGGAGAGGAGACTCACAGCTAGCTCCTCCTTTGCTTAGGGGGGAAGGTTGCAATTGCTAAACTCTGCTATATCTTTTATGCCAAGCTTCTTTATGTGCAGTTTGAAAATTCCACCTGGGATCCTTAAACAGTTGCAGAGAATTCAGAGGCAATGTTTTTGGAGGAAAAATAAACAGGAATCTGCGCCCTCTTTGGCTGCCTGGGATTTGATTTGTAGACCTAAAAAGAAGGGCGGTGGTCTGGGAATTTTAAATTGGCTGTTCAAATGATGCAAACAAATTCTATAGTAACTTACTAATAAGGAAGATATACCTTGGGTTCAACTTATTTGGAATTCATACTATGATGTAGGTACCTCATGCAACTATGTTCTGTGGCTCCTTTTGGTGGAAGGATATTTTAGGTCTGGTGGATTCCTACAGGGATGTGTCATGGGTGATGGTTAATAGGGGGGAAACAGTCCTTTTTTGGAATGATTTTTGGCAGCTCTCTAAACCTGTGGTTCCTCTGCAACAAGGTTATCAAAGGCTTCTCTTTTGCTAAGGACCCCTTTATTACTGTCTAGGAGGTGTTGCAATGCTCTGGTTTATCCACCCTTTTCCACCTGCCTTTGTCTGATAATGCATTCCAGGAATTGCAGGCAATTCAGGGCCTTTTGGCAAATTTTAACAGGGTACAGAATAAAAATGATATTTGGAGCTGGAGCAATTCTGACAAGTCATATACAGCTAAGAGGTATTATGAGATGATCCACTCTCCAATTACTCCTAATTCACTTTTGATGTGGATTTGGAAAAGTTGATGCGCTTTAAAGATAAAGGTTTTTGCCTGGATGTTGATCATGGATAGGCTGAAGACCAAGGATATGCTGGAGAGGAGGCACTGGAATATAACTGATGGACATAACTGTATTCTTTGCCCTAGCCATTCTAGGGAGGACAGTTACAATCTTTTCTTTCAGTGTAATTTTAGTATCAGAATTTGGAACTGCAAATTTACTGGCATGCTGGAAATGATGATTGATATTGCTGTCAAAGCCAGGAAAGACTTTGCCAAGCCATTCTTTGCTGAGGTGGTGTTTACTGCATGGTGGAATATTTGAATCACTAGAAATGGCAAAGTTTTCAGAAATGAAAGACCTACTCTTGGTAGATGGAGAGCTGGCTTTATCCATGATATTTCATTATTGGCACACAGAATTAAGGCTAAATACAAAGATAAACTTCTCAGATGGGTATCCAACTTACCTCCTTTAAAGGAGTTCCTCTCTGACCTTTTGTACATGTTATAAAAAGAATTTTCTTTTCTTTTTATTGGGCCTCTTGCCTTTGTATTTACCTCTTGTACTGCCGGAAGGAATAAAATGAAATGATGTGGGGTTTTTGCCCTGCAGTCTGAGCTTTCAAAAAAAATTATTGGGGGCAGTTGCAAAACTGGGAGAACAATCTTGGTCAATAACAAGCGAAAACCGGTTTCTCGTTTGGGTCAAAGATTCTGCGGATCAGTGGAAAATTTCAAACACCACTGCAGATTGCAAGATAAGATTGCGCGACCTAAATTATAGCAGTTTTGCTATTTATCAGTTGCCTGAAAATGCAACTCAGATCAGTCGACTTAGCTAGAAAGGACAGCATGGCCATACGCGACGTCGCCAGCAAGGCAAAGCCAGGACCTCAGCGGAAGCAGGGACGATGCGGCTTGCTGTGGCGTTGCTGCGGTAGAGCAGGAAGAGGGTTGACTGGTGCAGGTTGGGGGCTTCTTCATACTGATGATGCTGCTCGGATTAGACAGGGGCAGGCTTGAGACGGGGATGCTGTGTGGCGTCGCCGGCGAAGGTGAGCCGGGACCGGCCACAGCGTCGCTGGCGAGGACAAGTAAGGACATCGCCCAAGGGAGGAAGCGTAAGGAAAAAGAACAGTGACGCTTCTGGAGGAAGAAGAAGAGCAGCAGCCACTGGATTTCAGGTTGAGGGAGAAAGGGGAAATCAACTGAAACTGAAAAAGAAAAAAAACAGTTGTCTGACGCATAGGTGCTCCTAAATTATAGGAGTAATGCTTAATCGCAAGGTTGTAACCTAGAAGAATTGGAAGTTGAGGTTCCGGGTTTGAGTTAGCAACGCATGCACTTTATTTTATTTTTATTTCTGTCAAACAAGTTTCAAATTTGAGTTTTTAAGAAATCTCAGATGGCTACTAGGAAACTCTATAAAGCTGACTTTTTCGATGTCTAGATGTTGATGGACCATTGAATTATTAAGTTTCATGCACCACCCAGTAGAACCAATAGTCCTAATTGATAGTGGAGGTACTAGGTCGGTCCCAACTGGGTGACGGTTTGCGTTGTGGTCTGGCGATTCCGTAGGCAACTATGTTCCCCTCCGTGTTCGTCTTCGTCCCGTTTGGATCTGGCCGCCGGCTCGCCGCCAGCCATCCGCTCCTCTCCCTCGTCCTCGGTCCGACGCAAACCCCGTCCGAGCCCCATTCTCACCATCCCCAAATCTTCTCTAGTGAGCCTGGGGCACGGGGTCGTAAATCACCAACTACAGCTCCTTGTTCCCTTTGCTTGTGAGCTGGTCTGAGTGGCTGGATTGGAGAGGATCCATGGAGAGAGTAGTAAAGGTTGATGGAGAACATGAGGTTGTCCGAGGTAGAGAGGAAGGGTGTCAAGCTGCGGGTGTCAGCGCAGGAGAAAGGGAAGGGGGGCGAGCCGTAGGCAGTGGGGAAAATCCTGTCTGAGAAGCCTGCAAGCAGTCGCACTCACACTAGGTAAAGCATGGTGCCCGATCAAAGGGATCGACTGTAAGGAATTGGCCGACAACATCTTTTTGTTCAATTTCAAACATAAGTCAGGAAACAGGAAGGCATTAGAGGATGGGCCATGGACGTTCGATAAAGATCTGATTGTCATGGAGGAGTACGTCCCGAGCAGGAGGATTAAAAAGTATGAATTCAAGGTTATGCCGATTTGGGTGAGGGTTTACCGGCTTCCACCAGGGATGAAGAATGAGGAGTCTGGCGAGCAGATTAGAGAGATGTTAGGCCAGTTTGTAGAGATTGATATGGGTCTCGACGGGCAAGCGGTGGGAAAAGTACCTCCGGATTAAAAGTCCGGATTCCTATTGCTAAGGGAGGGACAAGCAGGCCATGGTGCTATGTGAGGAGGATGATGATGAGGAGTCTTGGTGCCCGTTTGAGTACGAGTACCTACCGGCGACTTTTGCTATACATGCGGTATTTTGGGCCACGGAGAAAAAGAATGTGCAATCAAGCTAAAGAAAGGGGAGAGATCGCAGTACGACATGTGGCTAAAGGCGGATATGGGGAAAAGGAGGGCATATGAGGAGGATCGGAAGTAATAGTGGGAACAGGAGTTATGGTTTTGGACAGGTCAGCGGTGGGTCACGAAGTGATAGCCGATCTTGGTGGAAGAGCTCACAGTCAAATGAGGAGAAGGCCTCAAATGAGGAGAAGGGACCTGGAGAGAGGGTGGGGAGGAGGTAATCAGTCCAATCAAGGAGTTGGAGGGCAGTAAAAGATCTTCTGATCAAGCAAGAGAGAAACTAGAGTTTCAGGAAGATAAGATTGCGGGAGGAGAAGGTGGAGGGAAGGGGAAGGTCATTCTGGATGATAGCCTAGGAAGGCAGGGAGAAAAGGGAGATCGGGGGGTAGGAGAGGAGGAGGCGAACAAAATGAAAGGGGGTGGGAGTGTGTCCGTGGAGAGGGAAAGGGAAAAGAAGCGAGCAGATAATAAGAAGGCGGGCAAAGATGGAAGAGAGGGCAGGAATGTGGAGGGTAGGAGGTATAAGAGGGTGACTAGGGAGAAGGGGGGATCTGAAAGCAAGGGGGGAAGGGAGGAACTTATTGGTAAGAAGAGGAGTAAGCTTGATGAGGAAGGTGGGAAACCAGCAAACAAAAAGGGAAGGACCAAGGAAGCGAACGAGGAGAAGAGCACAAACAACACAGACTTATCGGCCGGGCTGCAGGAGCAGCCCCGCTAGGATCAATGAGGATTGTAAGCTGGAACTGCCAAGGGCTCAGGAACGGCCAGCAGTTCGAGGTCTCCTTGATGTGGGGAGATGGGAGGAGCCCGACATTCTGTTCTTGGCGGAGACTAAACTATATGAGGGGGAGTTGGAGAGATTTCAATGGAAGCTAGGGCTCGCTGGCATGGTTGTGAAGAATCTGGATGGCAGAAGTAGGGGGGTGGCACTGTTTTGGAAGAGAGGGTTGCAGGTCTCGCTCCGGTCGATGGGGAGGCGACATGTAGATGTGGACGTTACGGATGAACAGGGGGTGGTTTGGAGGTTAACAGGGGTGTACGGGGAGTCTAAAATGGAGAGGAAGAGGGAAACCTGGAAGGTTCTGTACACTCTCAAGCAACAACGCCAAGAGAGGCGGTTGTGGTTGTGTGTTGGCGATTTCAATGAGGTGTTGTCTAATGGTGAGAAAATTGGTGGCGTGCCTCGTTTGCAGCAATATATGAACAATTTCAGATCAGCGTTGGAATGTTGTGAGCTAGATGACTTGGGCTACAATGGAGACACCTTTACTTGGAGAAATCATAATTATGATGTGAGGAACTATATCTATGAAAGATTAGACAGAGCGACGGCTAACTCGAAGTGATGCAGTATGTTCCATGGTTTCATGGTGATTAATGGCGAGCCGCGGCACTCCGATCACACGCCCGTCATCGTATGCACGAGTGGAGAAGAAATTCGCTGGCAAGAAAGGGACAACTCTTTTCGCTTTGAGGCGCGGTGGTTCCGAGAGGATGGACGTGAGGAGGTAATCAAGGAGGCATGGAAGAGGGGTGGTGGAAACATGGGAGAAAAGGTGTCTGATGCACTGAGAGTTGTGGCTAGACGTATGCAAAAGTGGAGCCGAGAGATGGGTGAGCTCAAAGGTAGGCTTAGAAGGGCGAAGGACCTGGAGGCATGTATGAGGGAGGACGTGTCGGAGAGGAAGGTAAGGCAGGAGACAAGTTAAGGTGCGAGGTGGAGAAGCTAGAGGAAATGGTTCATATCAAATGGAGACAACGTGCACATGTATGGTGGATGAGAGACGGAGATAAGAACACTAAATTTCTCCATGCATATGCCTCAAACAGGATGAAGCAAAATAGAATTTTGGCGCTGCAGAGAGATGACGGAGTGGTAGTGGAGGCAGGGGCCAACTTAACTAATTATGTGCTCTCTTTTTTCAGGAATTATTCATCTCATCTGAGGGAACCCAACCCGTACTAACGAGCTACTTGATAAAGTGATGCCGAAGGTCACCCGTCAAATAAATGATTGTTTGTGTAGGGAGTTCACAGAGGCTGAGGTTAAAGTTGCCCTTCACAGCATAAGGGACTTGAAGGCACCGGGGCCAGATGGCATGCCGTCTTTGGTGTACAAAAAGTGCTGGCATTTCATGGGTGAATCAGTGGTGAAGGAGGTTGTACACGTGCTCAATGGGGGTCCGATACGAAGGGGTGGAATGATACTTTTGTGGTACTTATACCGAAGGTGAAGAACCCATCTCATATAAAGGACTTGAGACCCATTAGCCTTTGTAACGTGCTATACAAGCTGGTATCAGAAGTCTTGGCGAACCGCCTGAAGCTTGTCTTGCTAGATATCATATCCGAGAGCCAAAGCGCTTTTGTTAGTGGAAGGATGATAACTGACAATGTTCTTGTGGCGTACGAGTTTGACACATTTCTGAACAAAAAGGGTGGGAAGGACGGCTACACGACGGAGTGGAGTTTCTTGCGTGCCATGACAACCAAGCTTGGTTTCTGTCAGCAATGGGAGGTGATCATGAGGTGTGACCACTGTTAAGAACAAGATCAAGTTGAATGAATCCCAAACAAAGCAATTCACGCCATCGAGAGGCCCGAGGCAGGGGGGGCCGCTCTCAGCATACCTATTTGTGATCTATGCAGAAGGCTTGTCGACGTTGCTGCGGGGATGGAGAAGAGAGAGGTGCTCTTAGTGGTATTAGAGTGTGCCCTGCTGCACCCAATGTGTCACACTTGTTCTTCGCGGACGATCCTCTGTTGCTCATTAAGGCAAAACAACAAGAAGCCGAAGCGTTAAAAAGGATCCTGGAGTTGTACCAAAACTGCTCGGGACAGTGCATAAACATCGAGAAGAGTGCGATCAGGTTCAACCCTAATGTGGACGAGGAGAGGAGGAAGGCGGTCATGGAGCCTTCGGGTATAATGAACATGGCTTGGAATGATCACTACCCGGGGCTGCTTGTACATGTTGGGTGATCTGTAAGAAACACTTTTGCCTATATTAAGGATACGATCTGGGAGAGAATTCAGGGATGGATAGAGAAGTTAATCACTAAGGCAGACTAGGCAGGCAAAGAGGTACTAGTGAAGGCAGTAGCGCAAGCGATCCCCACCTTTGCGATGTCATGTTTCTATCTCACAAAGGGGATATGCGAGAAGATAAGCTCAATGATTGCGAGGTATTGGTGGAGCCAACAAGACAAAGAAAATAAAATACAGCGGGTTGGATGGAAACGCTTGATCAAACCAAAGGGGTTAGGAGGACTCGGTTTTAGAGATATTCACAACTTCAATGTGGCCATGCTCTCTCGTCGGGTGTGGCGTTTGATCCAAAACCCAGAATCCTTATGTGCAAGGGTGTTGCGGGCACGGTATTATCCGATGGGACCATTATGGAGGGCCAAGCGCGACCTGGTATCTCTTATGCTTGGAGAAGCCTACTGCATGGTCTTGATTTGGTGCGTCAAGGCTACATCTGGAGGATTGGCAGCGGCTCAAGTGTGAATATTTGGCGAGATCCTTGGATCCCCAGGGCCTGGTCAAGGGGTGTCACTACACCAAGAAACAGGAATCTCTTGGAGACCGTGGATGAGCTAATTAGTCCGATTGATGGGAAGTGGGACATGCAATTGGTGAGGGACACCTTCATGCCTGTTGATGCTCATTTGATCCTGAACATTCCTTTGCGTGATGGCACGGATGATTTCATGGCGTGGCATTATGATTCAAAGGGTCTGCATTCAGTTAAGATGGCATACAAGCTGCATGCGCAACTGTCAGGGCTAAATGGCAATGAGAGGGGAACCTCCAGCTCCAGTGGTATTGGCGGACTGATCGCTGGAGATGAGAGTTACTAGAAGAGAATATGGAGAATGGCTTGTTCCAGCAAGATCAAGATGTTTGTGTGGCGACTTGCCCGCGATTCCCTTGCCGTCCGTGCAAACCTGAGTAGGAAAGGCATGGTCCTTGATGATTTGAGATGCCCCATGTGTGGGTCTGTGCAAGAGGGCAGCGCACACCTATTTATAAAATGCAAAAAGGTGAAGGAAGTGTGGTGGGGTGGGGTGGGCTCTTGAGCTAGAATGCGTTAGAGGGCGACTTGAGGCCACTGCCTCTGCCTGTGAGGCTCTGGCCTCGTTTGGGGGTTGCCTGAACAAAAAAGAATGGAAGTTTTCCATTTTATGTGGCACTGGTGGAATAACAAAAATAAAAAGAGGAATGAGGAGAAGGAAAAGCTTAGGCAGGCGATTGCTCATGACACAGAATTGATACAGCCAAGTGTCTGGAACTATGGCCAAAGAAAAAAGTGCAAAGGAATAGGGAGGATTCAAAGTGGCAAATGCCCCAACTGGACACTCTAAAATTTCACATTGATGCTTCTTTCTATCCGGAAACCGACAACGCTGCATGGGGGTTATTGTTAGGGATCATGCAGGTACTGTGGTGGCCTGCAAGGCTGGGCGTACTGTTGGCGCCTCCAGCGCATACGCGGCAAAGCTTTGGGCAATGACACATGCTTTTGATTTGGCGTCTGAACTGGGACCTATTCGTGTGGAGATGGAGTGGAGATGGAGACAGACTCCCAGCTGCTGGCCAACGCCCTGAGTAACCCAGCAATGGATTTCTCTGAACACGTTGTGGTGCTGGATGACCTGAAGATGCAGATGAGGACGTGGTTCTCTGTATGTGAAGTTAAAAAATGATGCCGAAAAGCGAATATGGCGGCCCACTGTTTAGCTAAAATAGGCCTTTGTTATAGTGGTGATAATGCATTGTTTTGGGACTACGATGTCCCAACACAAGTTGCTGAAGTTGTAAGGAGCGATGTGCCCTCGCAGTAATTTAAGCTTTTGCTTTCTGCCTCAAAAGAAAAGGAAAGTCCCAATTGATGGGAGAAGATGGGCCTAACCGTGGACAGAAGTTGGGAAAAACAATTTTGTTATTTAGATGGCCAACGCCGAGACTTGAACCCATGACCTCTTGGCTCTGATACCATATTAAGTTTCATGAACCAGTTGGTTGGTCAGTTCAGATTTTTGGTTCTACTGGTTGGTGCATGAAACTCAACTGAAATGAACCCAAAACCTAGACAATTAGGCACACTAGATCAAGGATAGCAAGGTCAAATCCAGCAGTTACTGCATAGCAAAGCAAGCTAAGGATGAATGAATTCATATTTATGGATTAGATACTTTTTTGGAATGTGGTAACTGATAATTATAGGTTGGGAGTTTTCCAGGTACCTAGTCGAAAAACAGTAACACACCAGTTCAAATAAACAAACAGGCCAGTGCTTCCCTTTTCTCGAATGTTAATGGCAGGAAACAGCCACTGGCTTTGCATTAGAACTCCGGGAAACCCATGTTATGTAATGCATTGACAATAAAAATTGTATGGTTTTTATCTTATCTACAAATGATATTGACCGTGTATGGAAAAATTAGGCTGCATAAAGGCGCTTACTTAGGCGCTGGGCAGAGGCCAACGACCCCGCTTTGGCCATTGGCAATGGTGCATGCGTTCAGTGAGGCCCTCTGGCAGTGGCAGCAGGAGAGGAGAGGGGAGGAGAGGGATGCGGGGAAGGGAAGGAGCAGCATGTGTCGCCGCTGTTGCTGCATGAAACAGAGGACGAAGGAAAGAGTGACCCAGAGAGAGATAGAGAGGGGGTGGGGGCGCAGAGATGGTACTAGGGTTTCTGAGTGGGCCTTATTGGGCTATGTTGTCAATAGGCCGAATCAAAGGGACTTCACGCTCCCAACTTGCCACTGAGACCTCCCGGAGCTCAGCACCACCATGATCTCACAGGACTTCAAACCTCCACACGGCTCAGTTTTCCTGTTAGCATCTTCCCTCCTAGGGCCCAACGCTGCCCTTTCTTCCCCTAAACAACCATATAAAACATCTAGGGGCAGCTTAGTCAAGCTAGGAAAACGGGTATTTAGACATAAGCTGATTGATCTATATGTTTGACTAGTTTAGATCCAGTGTCAAATGCTTGATTTCTCTCTACTTTCCCATTCCAAGGTAAGAATGTTACAAGAATATCAATAAAATCTCTGTTTATCATTGACTCATCAAGCAAACATAGATAAGGGGCGGCAGACTGCAAATATAGCTTATCAATGTCAACAACTAAACTAGTATCCAACACCAACAGTGAGATGAAACAATGGAAGCCAAGTGTCAATCTAGAGAGAGGGAAAGGAAAAGAAAACCAACACGGGATTTAGCTCATACTCTCACCATGTCTCGACCACATGACAATTATGAGAAGAGTAATATACTAGTATGGCATGTATTGTCAATAGATTAACAGTCAGCTAACAACTCTGTTCCATAATATATTTGCAGTGTACATATCCAGTAAGCACAAAATTGAAGTAACGTCCAATTCCATCACATTGTACTCAAATTTTGTACTCCCTGGCATGCATGCTATAGTGAAACAGAGAGAGTATAACTGGCATTGCTGCTATACATACTGACAACAGGAAGTCATTCGCCTATGAGATATTCCATGTAAAACTAATGCACTAAGACTGAAGCAGCACAAAGGTTGTGGAGGAGCAACTCCACCTTGCTGCTACAATGTGTACAGCACAAGTGTTGAAGGAACAGCTTCAACGTGCTGCACTAGATATCGCTCTAGAAGCGAATGTAGGCTGATAGGGCAGCAAGAGTTCAATCCAGAACTCCTAGGGCACAAGATCTACTCCAAGATCTTAGATAAGAACAACAAGTTCTATTATAGGTAGGGGTACATAGTCTGGGTGCAAAGTAGAGGTGAGGGCCTCTATTTATAGGGCTTTGGGAAGCCTTCACATACTTCTACTTATATCTAGAATACTCTAGAAACATTATTTAAGGTTCACCATTCTACTCATAGCTACTCACAACTAGAAGACTCTAGAAAACAGTAGGTAGGATAAAGAAAAGAAAAAAATACTAAACCACAACAGAAGTATCTAGAAGTAGCCAAACAGATTTGACATATGATTATATTTTCATGTTCCTCATCTACTGTTCCTCATCATTCTCCCCTGGTTGTTTGGAACTCGCCCTCGAGTTATCTTCATAGAGCGCTTCTTCTGGATGGTAGAGAGTCAAGTCCGCAACATTGGAAGTGTTGGAGATACCCATATCGCTTGGAAGATCTATCACATAAGCATTATCATTTATCTTCCTCACGATAGAGAAGGGCCCATACCTTCGCTGCCTAAGTTTCCCTTTAACACCTAAAGGCAGCCTCTCTTTTCGAAGGTAGACCATCACCTTATCATCGGCTTGGAATGATTTTAGCCTCCTTTTGCAATCAGCAAGTTGTTTATATTTCTGATTTTGTGCTTCCAAAGCACCGCGAATCTCTTCAAATAACTCGGTGTAATTATCAGCAAAGGACAATGCTGATTTTGAGTTTCCCCTTGATGGTAGCTTCACCAGGTCCACCACATGTGATGGAACTTTAGTGTAGATAATGGAAAAAGGGCTCCTTCCTATGGATCTATGCTTGGAGTTATTGTAGGAGAATTCTGCAAGAGATAAAGCCAAATCCCATTGTCCCTTTCTTTCTCCACAAATGCAACGGATCAGATTACCCAAAAACTTGTTCACCACTTCCGTTTGTCCATCTGTTTGTGGATGAGCAGTGCTAGAAAATTTCAATTCAGTGTTGAATTGCTTCCACAAAGTGAGACAAAATGCAGCAAGAAACTTGCTATCACGGTCTGAGACGATGGACCTTGGTACTCCATGAAGTCTGACCACTTCTTGAAAGAATAGGTTTGCCACATGATGAGCATCCGTTGTTTTGCGGCATGGTATGAAATGAGCCATCTTAGAGAATCTATCCACGACCACAAATACAGCATCACTTCCTCGTCTTGTTCTTGGCAAGCCCAAGACGAAGTCCATAGAAATGTCCTCCCATGGAGCGACAGGAACAGGCAAAGGCATGTATAACCCTGTGTTCTGGACTTGGCCTTTGCAGATCTGACATACGGGGCACCGTTGAACGAACTTTCCAGCATCTCCCTTTAGTTGTGGCCAAAAGTAGCGAGCTTCCAGGTTAGCGATAGTCTTGTCTCGTCCAACATGGCCACTAAGATCACTTGAATGGAGCTCTCTAACCAGCTTGTCACGTAGAGAGCTTCTTGGAATGCACAAACGATCATTTTTGAAGAGATGTCCATCTTGCATCAAATAGTCATCACCTAATGGTTGGCCCCTTGCGTGCTTTACCCAAACATGGCCAAAGTCTTCATCACCCTCATACAACTCTTTTATTTGATCCATGCCCGGAAGTTCAGCTTCAAAAGAAGTCAAGAGGCATGCACGATGACTCAAAGCATCGGCCACTGTTAGTTATTCCAGATTTATGCATGATGAGATAGTTAAATCTCTCCAGATATGCTGCCCATCTTGCTAGCATGCGGTCAACATGCCTTTGATTTCTAAAATGCTTCAAGGCAGCAAATAGACTTCCCAAGTTTTCAACGCTCTGAAAACGGCGTATAATTCTTGCTGATAGGTACTCCATTTCTGTCTAGCTTCACTTAACTTCTCACTAAAGAAAGCAATGGGCTTCCTTTCTTGAGATAGGACAGCTCCAATGCCTACTCCACTTGCATCACACTCCAACTCAAAAGTCTTGTTGAAATAAGGTAGTACCAAGACAGGAGCTTGTGATAGCTTTTGTTTAATCTCATTGAAGCTAGCTTCAGCTGCTTCTGCCCATTGGAACTTTCCTTTCTTCAAGCACTCGGTAATTGGTGCCATGATAGTGCTGAAATTCTTAACAAATCGCCTATAGAAAGTTGCAAGGCCATGAAAGCTTCTTACCTCAGAAATGGTCTTAGGAGTTGGCCATTCTCGGATTGCTTCAACCTTAGAATCATCAACACGAATGCCGTCACATGTTATGACGAATCCTAGGAAAAGAAGTTGTGTTTGCAGGAAAACACATTTCTTCAAGTTGACGTAGAGCTCATTTTTCCTTAGTACTTCTAGCACCTTCCGAATGTGATCAAAGTGTTCATCCTCATCCTTGCTATAGATCAAGATGTCATCGAAATAGACCACAACAAAGTGGGATAAGAAGGGTCTAAGGACTTGATTCATTAAGTGCATAAAGGTACTTGGTGCATTTGAGAGTCCAAATGGCATGACTAGCCATTCAAACAACCCTTCCTTTGTCTTGAAGGCGGTCTTCCATTCATCCCCGGGTCTTATACGGATTTGATAATATCCACTTCTTAAATCTAGCTTTGTGAACACTCTTGCTCCACTAAGCTGATCCAACATATCATCCAAACGGGGAATAGGGAATCTATACCTTACGGTGATCTTGTTAACGGCTCTACTGTCCGTACACATGCGCCAAGATCCATCTTTCTTTGGCGCGAGTAGGGCTGGTACAGCACATGGGCTAATACTTTCTCGAATGTGCCCCTTTTGCAACAATTCCTCCACTTTCTCCTTCAATATATCATGCTCCTTTGGGCTCATTCGATAGTGTGGAAGATTAGGAAGACTTGCTCCCGGAATTAAGTCAATTCTATGTTGAATTCCTCTCATCGGTGGCAAGCCATGTGGCTCCCCAAGTATGTTCTGAAATTCTGCCAATAAACCACGTACCTTTGCTGGAATTTCAACAGTCAGGTGCTCTTCTCCCTTTACAACAAGTGTAGCACACAAATCTGCCTCCTTCAAGTCTTCCATAAACTCATGAGAGGTATGGGAGATAGTTAACATAGTTTTCCCCTCCTCCTTAGAGGTATTACCTTCGGTTTTGTTTGGTAAGATAATGATCCTTCTCTTGTTCCAAATGAAAGAGTAAGAATTTTCCTTGCCCTTGTGTGTAGCATCCACATCAAATTGCCAAGGCCTCCCAAGAAGAACATGGCCGGCATCCATGTCAACCACATCACACAACACATTTGAGCGATAATGCTTACCCAAAGAAAGTGGCAGGTTGCATTGTTTGGTGATCCTCATATTCACTCCTTTCTTGATCCATCCAATAGTGTAGGGATTTGGATGATCATGGGTTTCAAGCTTTAAATGGTCCACCAACTTCTGGGAGATAAGATTCTCACAGCTGCAACTATCAATTACTAGTTTGCATACCTTGCCATTCACCGTGCATTTGCTCTCAAATATTTTCTTCCGTTGTGTGTCATTGAGTTGTGGTGTGGAACATAGGACACGCTGGATCACACATACCACCTCTTCACCTTCTTCTTGACAAACCTCTTGTCCGTCTACATCTTCAGATTCGTATTCTTCCTCATCGCTTTCACCATCATGGATAGTCGTGTTAACAAATTTCCTTAGTGGGCAACCGCTGGATATGTGTCCCTCTTTACCACATTTATAGCACTTTGGGCCTTCATTTGCCTTACCCTTGCCTCTAGTTTGCTTCGGGATGGGCTGTTTTGTCTTTGGTGGAGTGGCCTTTTCTTCCACTCTATTAGGTTGGCTCCTAGATGAGCCTTCGGTATGAGGATATGAAGGATATGGAGCCTTAGTTGTCTTTCTCATCCTCACAAACCTCTCGGCCTTTAAGGCTAGAGCTTGTGCTTGATCAACGGACCAGATTTGTTGCATCATCAATCGATCTTGAATAGCATCATTGAGACCATTGATGTACCTTGCAACTTGTTGCTCTTCAGTTTCAGCAAGGTTGCACCTCACTTGTAGCCTTAGAAACTCCTCCGTGTAATCTGAAACAGTCCTATTTCCTTGAGCACAATTTTGAAATTGGATAAATAAGATCTGGTCATAATCAGCGGGCAAAAATCTCCCTTTCAAGAGGCCTTTCATTTGTCGCCAAGTTCTAACACGAGGTTCTCCTCTCAGCCTGCGCTCCTCTTGAACGCGATGCCACCATGCACCAGCTCCTCCTTTCAGCTTGTATGCGACCAAAGGAACTCTACGGTCTTCCGGAACCTCCATGACCTCAAAGAAAGTCTCCACTTCATATAACCAATCCAGGCACCCTTCAATGTCAACATTTTCATTAAAACTTGGGATCTCAGCTTTCACCTTGTATGTATCTCTTGCATATTTAGGGCTGGGTGCTCTCCGATATGCGTAGAGATTTGGTTCTTCAAGGGCATCATCATATTCTTCACCTTCAGAAGCCTCAACATAAATTGGCCTTCTTGAAGCACGTTGAACAACATGTTGTCGTGACGGTCTTGCTCCAAGATTACCTCTCCTTCTTCCTTGATGAACATCTTCCTCTTCTGTAGATGAATCTCCTTCATTGGTAGCAGGGGGGACACCCTTTCTTATCATCTCAACCAGCTGGTCAAATCTCCTATTTAGATCTTCACGCAGCTCTTTGATTTGTTGTTCAGCAGCATTCACCCTCTTCTCCAATTGCTCCATTGCTTGTTGCAACTTGCTCTCGAAGAGGACAGCAAGAACGATTATGGGTCAACGAGGCTCTGATACCACCTGAAGCTGCACAAAGGTTGTGGAGGAGCAACTCCACCTTGCTGCTACAATGTGTACAGCACAAGTGTTGAAGGAACGGCTTCAACGTGCTGCGCTAGATATCGCTCAGGCAAATGTAGGCTGATAGGGCAGCAAGAGTTCAATCCAGAACTCTTAGGGCACAAGATCTACTCCAAGATCTTAGATAAGAACAACAAGTTCTATTATAGGTAGGGGTACATAGTCTGGGTGCAAAGTAGAGGCGAGGATCTCTATTTATAGGGCTTTGGGAAGCCTTCACATACTTCTACTTATAGCTGGAATACTCTAGAAACATTATTTAAGGTTCACCATTCTACTCATAGCTACTCACAACTAGAAGACTCTAACAGTAGGTAGGATAAAGAAAAGAAAAGAAATACTAGACCACAACTGAAGTATTTAGAAGTAGCCAAACAGATTTGACATATGATTATATTTTCATGTTCCTCATCTACTGTTCCTCATCAAAGACAACAGGTCAGTGTAGATTTACCTTAGTGTTGTACCAATGAAGATTGCCATGCTAAGAACATCAAAGCGCTTGATCATATATTGATCTAGTCCACACAATAATTGATATCGCAAGTTTGCATATAATCCTAGAAAAGCTCCATAACCAAGGGCATTGGTGCTGACATTAGGAAGGGTCACCGATAACCTACCAAGGGATTGACAGAGTTTTCCATGAATGGATTAGAGAACCACCAGAAGAAAGCTTTAATGGACAAAGAAACGGTTAATGACCAAGCCAACCTGCCATCCTTCCCTGCGGATAGGGCTTTCGAGATACCACCCTGAATAGATCCAGCAACTACCCCAACCAGGCTAAGCTCAGCAGCCTTGTAAAGGAATGCACTAATTCGTTTCTGCAGATCAAACTCTCTCAAAGGATAACTCTTCTCAAATATGTTGTTAGGAAGTTTCTCAATGGCATTTTGGAAGTCAAATCGGGATGTACTCCCATATGAACGGCATGGTGCCAGAAGCCCCAGAATCACAAGGTTGCAACATGATGCAGTCAAAGCATTGACAACGGCCAAATCCCATTCTTGCTCAAACCTGATTACTTGAAGGTGTAACATGGTTTAGATGAAGTAGTAAATATTGACCTATTAAACATCAGATAAGGTACAGCATACCTCTCCTTACGAATATTCATCTCCCACCAAACAGATGAGGCAAAAGTAGCCAAGAACTCAAAAGCCATCTTATGTGGGAATGAAGGATCTGCAAGTGTTCTGCATTACAAAGAAAACATAATAACTAAAACTGGTGATGGTAGCACTGATGCAGTAATGAATATTCAAGGTTTGAAACCAAGTCACCCATCATATGTAAGCAGTTATTGTTTAGTTCAGCAACACACAAGACAACTTGGAAGGATGCATATTAATTAATAAGTAGATCTGGCATTCCAATGGAGACAAACAAATATGATTAAAGAAATAACCAGCAACCAAAAGATGAGCAAGGATTGACATAAAGCATGAACTGCCAAGTGTGAATCCACATCTACAGATGAACAAAACAAACAGTATCCGGCCAGCATGAATTATGAAAATATCTGGCTACAGCTCTACCTTCACAGCCACTGTACTAGCTATCGCTTCAATGTGTTCAGCTTGACATGTTCTTCTGTTTTTCTTGTTTACTTGTGTTATTACTGCACTAGGATTTAATTTTGGGAAATGTTATGAACCGGACGGCCAGCGCAGCCTCGCGCCGGTTGCCTCTCACGGACGGGCGTCCACGCACCATGCCCATCCTTTCCCTTATCTTATCCCCTTCTCCACCTCGCCCATTCCTGTCAAACCTTATCCTCTCCCTCCCGCCGTTCTCCCTCGCTCAATTTCTTTCTGCTCTCTCTCTCTCGTCTCGCATCAACCGCTGCGGCAAGCACCTCCCCGCGCGACCCGGGATTCTCCCTCCGTCAATTCTCACGCTCCCCGGCGTGCATCAGAGCTGCGGCCGAGGCCCGGCGAAGCTGCGCAGCACTGACGTGCTGCGACCAGCTACAGTGGAGCTGCGACCGGCACGAGGCGGAGCGGCAACGAGCTGCAGCCAGCACCCTTTTTTTGCTGAAACCAGAGAAAGCGAACCAAATG